>NC_136261.1:319401395-319456295 GCF_964187855.1 Myxine glutinosa | reverse complement strand
AGCACAGTGGCCTCCATAATTCTTAAATGTAAGAGGTTTGGAACAACCAGGACTCTTCCTAGAGCTGGCCGCCCGGCCAAACTGAGCAATCGGGGGAGAAGGGCCTTGGTAAGAGAGGTGACCAAGAACCCGATGGTCACTCTGGCTGAGCTTTAAGCCAGAGTGGCCAGACGCTCTTTTTCCTAAGATGAAGATCATAATGAACAGATTAAAAACAACGATGAATCCAGATAGTCTTTCATAGCTCGCATTGTTGAGTATCGATTATATGATTTGCTGCATGAATTTGATTTCAAAGATGTGATTCAAATATTTGCCTTTCCTAGCAGGTAAACCAGGTAGCAGTTAAGCAGGTAAATCTAATTTGAGGTCGTTCATGTGTGTGGTTTATGTATACCGTGTACGGTACATTGTATTATATTACACTGTTTGTGATAAATGAAACATTTTTATGGCGTAGCCCATTTAGACCAGGAGCCCAGAAGGTTTATTCAAGTGAAAAGCGCCGAAGCAACTGACCACGTGGGTTGAAAGGGTTCTACCCCCACATCACAAAAATGCATTGCTGCCGGGTCAGGGCCGGTGCCTTCCCGCCCAAATCGCCCAAAATAGGGACGCCATTACAGAAAATCCTATTTCCCTCAATATCTGGACAACTATACATGGCAGTATCACAAATCTGCTGTCTACACCTATGTTTTCATGGTCAATCATTACAAAAATGCATTTCTCCTTGGTCCAGCCCAAAAGCGCCCAAAGTAAGGATACCATTGTTAAAAGATCATACTAAAGCGCGGCGTTACGCGCGCTGCTTGTGAGCAAGGAGGAAGCGGACAAGCGGTAACATATAAACGTATTTATTGTAAGAGCACACTGTAACACTGAACTGCTCCGGGCTGGTCGCCCGGTGTATATCATGAGGCCACGCCTACCCCTCGGGCGTGGCCACCGCCCACTTGGTGCGTGGAATGATGTCACCACGCCAGTGGGCTTTTGTGTCCGCCACACGCGCCCCCCCAGAATTCCCGCGCACCTGGAGGGCCAGTTTGCGGGGCAGACGAATGACCCGGCCGAAGCGCCCCCTGGCGATCGGCGGCGTCCGGGGTGCAGGGATGCCAGGTGGGATGCCCCTGGCTGCCCCTGGGATGGGTGCAGGACCGGGGGGCGGCGTGGCGGCGGGGCTGGGCGGTGCTGGGGGTCCGCCCGCAGGAGGGCGGCCCCGACGTGGGGGTCGGGCCACTGGCGGTGGATGGTCCACATCGAGGTGGGCCGGCTTGAGGCGGTCTACCGAAATGCGGTCAGGAGTACCGCCGATGTCCAGGGTGAAGTGCTTCGCCCCGGTCTCCAGCACGCGGAAAGGCCCGTCGTACGGGGGCCGCAGTGGTGTCCGATGGGCATCGTGGCGGACGAAGACGTACTCCGCCGTGCGAAGCTCCGGGGCGACGTGCGTCGGTGGGTGCCCGTGGCATGCCGTTGGCACCGGGGCGAACCTCTGGGCGGTCTCTTGCAGAGCGGAGCGCTGCTGTGCCGCGGACCATGGTGCCGTGGAGTCGGGGAGGAACTCGCCCGGCACCCGCAGCGGTTGCACGAAGACCAACTCCGCCGCGGATGCGCGCAGGTCCTCCTTGGGCTCCGTCCGGAGGCCCAGCAGGACCCAGGGGAGCCTGTCGACCCAGCCGCCGTCGCGGAGGGTGGCCCGGAGCGCGGCCTTCAATGAGCGGTGAAATCGCTCACACAGGCCGTTAGCCTGGGGGTGGTAGGCCGTGGTTCGGTGCAGCCGGACCCCGAGCCCCTGCGCAACCGCCCCCCAGAGCTCCGAGGTGAACTGGGGGCCGCGGTCGGATGAGATGTCTGAGGGGGCGCCGAACCGGGCGACCCAGGTGGCGATGAAAGCCTGCGCGACATCGGCCGCCGTTGTCGACGCCAAGGGCACGGCCTCCGGCCACCGGGTGGTGCGGTCCACCATGGTGAGGACGTAGGTGAAACCCCGCGAGGGGGGCAGAGGTCCCACCAGGTCCACGTGGACGTGGTCAAACCGGCGTTCCGGCACCGTGAACGGGGCCAACGGGGCCTGGGTGTGCCGGTGCACCTTGGCGCGCTGGCACGCGAGGCACGTCCTGGCCCAGCCGCGGATGGCCTTCCGGAGGCCATGCCAGACGAACTTGTCGGCGATCAGCCTTTGCGAGGCCCTCGCGCCCGGGTGGGACAGGCCGTGGATGGCGTCAAACACCTGGCGCTGCCAGCCCGCGGGCACGATGGGGCGAGGACGCCCGAGGGAGACGTCGCACAAGAGGGCCGCGCCCGCGCCGTCGAACGGCACTTCGGTGACGCGGAGGCCCGTGATGGCGGTCCGCAAGGCCTGGACGTCGGGGTCAGTGGCCTGGTCCGCTGCCATCCGGGCATAGTCAATGCCGAGGTGGACTGCGTGGGCGACGGCCCGGGAAAGGCAATCCGCCACCGGGTTGTCCTTCCCCGCGACGTGCTGGATGTCCGTCGTGTACTCGGACACGGCCGAGAGGTGACGCTGCTGCCGGGCCGACCACGGCTCGGTGACCTTGCCCATCGCGAAGATCAGCGGCTTGTGGTCGACGAAGGCAGTGAACGCACGGCCCTCGAGCAGATGGCGGAAGTGCCTGACCGCCAAGTGAAGTCCGAGCAACTCGCGGTCGAAGGTACTGTAACGGCGTTCGGGCGGGCGAAGCTGCCGGCTAAAGAACGCCAGCGGTTGCCAAGCTCCACGCACCCATTGCTCGTGTACCGCGCCCACCGCGTAGTCCGAGGCATCGGTGGTGAGGGCGATCGGTGCATCGGGCGCCGGGTGCGCGAGCATGGTGGCGTTAGCCAAGGCGAGCTTCGCGCCCGTGAACGCCGTGTCCATCTGCTCGGTCCAGGTAACGTCGCCTTTGCCCGGCTTACCTCGGAGAGCTTCGTGCAGGGGGTGCAGGAGCTGGGCAATACGGGGCAGGAACCGATGGTAAAAGTTCACCATGCCCAGGAACTCCTGCAGCCCTCTGATCGTGCGGGGGCGCGGAAACACCTTCACCGCCTCCACCTTGGCCGGCAGGGGGACGGCTCCGTGCCTGGTGACACGGTGCCCCAGAAAATCGATTGTGGCGGCGCCGAACCGGCACTTTGCGGGGTTCACAATCAGGCCATGCTGGCCCAGGCGTTCGAAGAGCGTGCGGAGGTGGCGTAGGTGCTCTTCGCGGGACGCGCTGGCGACGAGGATATCGTCCAGGTAGACGGAGACAATATCCAAGTCACGCAGGACGCTGTCCATCAGTCGCTGGAACGCCTGAGCCGCATTCTTCAGACCGAAGGGCATGCGCAGGAACTCGAAGAGTCCGAATGGCGTGATGACCGCCGTCTTCGGGACGTCCTCCGGCCTGACGGGGACCTGATGGTAGCCGCGTATGAGGTCCACCTTCGAGAAGAAGGACCTGCCCGCCAAACGGGCGGAAAAGTCCTGAATGTGGGGGACGGGGTAGCGGTCGGGAGTCGTGGCGTCATTGAGACGGCGATAGTCCCCGCACGGTCGCCATCCCCCGCCGGGCTTCGGCACGATGTGCAGCGGCAACGCCCAAGCGCTCTCTGAGCGCCGAACGATGCCGAGTCGCTCCAGGGTAGCAAACGCCGCTTTTGCCACCGCCACCTTCGTCGGCTCGAGGCGGCGTGCCCGGGCGTAGACCGGTGGCCCGACGGTGGGGATGTGATGGGCCACCCCGTGCTTGACGGCCCCCGCCGAGAAGGTGGGCCGCGTGAGGGCCGGGAAGCCGGCGAGGAGGCGGGTGAATGCGTCCGCTGCCGGAAGCGTACAGCCCAACGTGGCCGGAACCGCATCGTTCGGCAAGCCGCTTGGCAAGCCGCTCGTTGAGCTGGGCAACGCACAAGCGAGCGAGCTGAACGTCTCGGCCTGGACAAGCCGTCTGCGCTTGACGTCGACCAGGAGCCCATTAGCGCACAGGAAGTCCGCGCCAAGCAGTGCCATGGGCACGTCGGCGGTGACGAACGTCCATCGGAAAACCTGCCCTCCAAACCGCAGAGAGAGACAGCGTTTTCCGTACGTACGGATGGGCGTCCCGTTCGCGGCAAGCAGCGCGGGGCCCCCACCCGCGGCGTGCTTGTCTGACGTGCCGGCGGGAATGACACTCACCTGCGCTCCCGTGTCGCACAGGTAACGGCGCCCGGAGAAGGTGTCCGTTATGAACAGCAGGCTGCTCGAACGGCCGGCGCTCATCGCCACTATTGAGCGCCGGCCCGGGCGTTTCCCGACCCGTTGAAGGAGCACGGCGGATGACACCGCCGAGCTTCGTGGCCGAACTTGGCGTGGAACCAGCACCAGGTGGTGGAGCTGGAGGAGCGCGGCTGGCTCCGCCAGGCCGGTGGAGTTGGCGGGTTTCCCCGCGGTGGCGGTTTTCGTCGCGGCGGTGGGTGGGGCGTGGCGGCGTTCACGAGGTGCGTATCAGCATGCTGCTGAACATCAGCGTGCTGCTGAACATCAGCATGCTGTAGAAGCTGATGCTGTGGAACATGCTGCTGAACATCAGCGTCGAGGGCCGTGACGGCCACGCCGACGCTCGCCCGCGTGTCCGAAGCGGCGAAGTACCTGTCCGCCTCGGCTGCCAATGGTCGGGGTTCCGTTAGCTCGGTCCCGGCCAACGCAAGGCGAACCTGCGCTGGAAGTTGGCGCCGGAAAAGCGCCCGGAATAGCGAACCGGGGGCTTCGTCGCCCAACAGTGACAGCATATGGTCCATTCGGACCGACGGGCGCGTCTCACCGAGCTCGGGGAGATCCAGGAGGCGGTCGGCCCGTGCGTCGTCCGTGAGGCCGAACATGGCTAGGAGTAGCCGCTTGAGCGCCTCGTACTTGTGGCCGTCCGGTGGGTGGCGAAGGACGGACACAACTCGAGCGGCCGTGCCGGGCCCGAGGGAGGCGACGACATGGCAGTAGCGCAGGTCGTCGTTGGTGAGGCGCCGAAGCTGAAATTGGGCTTCGGCTTGAACGAACCAGACTTCGGCCTGGGCCTCCCAAAATTCGGGAAGTTTAATCGCCATTGCTTTGTCGTTGGCCATTGCAATGGCGTCGTGTTCGGAAGGATCGCTACGGCAGATCCAACGTCGAGGGTCACCAGTAAAGCGCGGCGTTACGCGCGCTGCTTGTGAGCAAGGAGGAAGCGGACAAGCGGTAACATATAAACGTATTTATTGTAAGAGCACACTGTAACACTGAACTGCTCCGGGCTGGTCGCCCGGTGTATATCATGAGGCCACGCCTACCCCTCGGGCGTGGCCACCGCCCACTTGGTGCGTGGAATGATGTCACCACGCCAGTGGGCTTTTGTGTCCGCCACAATACTTTCCTAATTATCTGGAAAACTATACATGATAATACCATATGCAAAAACAGTGTTTAGACTTTAAACACTTTCTAAACACTATCTTGCACCACGTTTCTAAACATGTTTAAATTTATGCTAAACATGTTTAGGAAGTTGATGGCTTGTGTTTATTAAACAGACGGCGTTTATGAATTTGACATTTGTGTTTAGGTTTTAAACATTTTTAGAAACGTTGTGCAAGAAAAGTGTTTAAAGTCACAAATGACATGTCTACACCCATGTTTTCATGGTCATTCATTACATTGACATTTACAGTGTTTAAAATATCTAGTTCACCATGCATTACCTCAACAATGGTGTAATATGGTATTTCCATCCAACTTGTGTCCTCAACTCACAACTTGCAGAGTCATTGTCCTTCAGAAGGAAAATAGTACTGTTCAATGACACTAGTTGTTCTGACATCTCTGCATTTTTACGTGTCTACTCCGTCACTCTCATCACTAGTATTGCTGTCCTCACTCCAAGTACTATCGACGTCTGATTCCTCGTCATTTATGGAAGCTGCTCCAACTCTGTCTCCGTCATCCGTAGGTAGGCCTGTGAGGGACTCTGGTACTGCACTTCCTGGGTACCAATCTGGTTCAAAGCAGTTTTGAGTCAACTTCCATCCATAGTCTGTGGGACTTGCCCCCACCTGTTGGATCAGTCTGGTCAGCCCTCTTCCAGATTCTTGCCACATATCGGGCTCTTTTGATATGATTACCAAGTGTCTTGCTGCACGGGGGAAGAGAAGCACAGTTTATCTTCTTGATTCTGGCAAGGGGCTCCTTCTCATGACCACCACTCATGCGCATGAATGCCTTGCATCTGGCTTCATTAATGTCAGAGGTTTTGAACCCATACAGTGAGCAGACAGCGAGTAACACCTGGAATGTCTACTTCCTCAGAAGTCAGAGTTTGCAATGCCATCATATGAGCTGGATCTGATTCCATCCGCTGGAGGGGCTTAACTTTCCCCTTTCTGAAGAAACATGATGTGAAATCACAACCAGTCATTGCATGAAGGCCGATGATTGCTACAGTTATACCAGGCTGTTTCTTCTTAAGAATGGCAGCTACTTTAGAGACACCGATGTACCTTCGGTTGTTGCCAGATCCATAGTCCATGATGATGCTGATCCCTTCCGACCTTCCAGGGAGCCCAAGCAGAATGATGAAGACGTCCGTATCGGTGGACCTCACCAGAATGTTACCAGTGGAAATGCTGTTTGCATGAAAGGCAATGAGAGTATCTGGAAACCATCCAGTAAGGAAACCATCCTATGGATGATGGAGACAGAGTTGGAGCAGCTTCCATAGATGACGAGGAATCAGACGTCGATGGTACTTGGAGTGAGGACAGCAATACTAGTGATGAGAGTGACGGAGTAGACACGTAAAAATGCAGAGATGTCAGAACAACTAGTGTCATTGAACAGTACTATTTTCCTTCTGAAGGACAATGACTCTGCAAGTTGTGAGTTAAGGACACAAGTTGGATGGAAATACCATAATACACCATTGTTGAGGTAATGCATGGTGAACTAGATATTTTAAGCACTGTAAATGTTGTCAATGTAATGACTGACCATGAAAACATGGGTGTAGACACCAGATTTGTGATACTGCCATGTATAGTTTTCCAGATATTGATGAAAATAGGATTTTCGGTAATGGCGTCCCTATTTTGGGCGATTTGGGCGGGAAGGCACCGGCCCTGACCCGGCAGCAATGCATTTTTGTGATGTGGGGGTAGAACCCTTTCAACCCACGTGGTCAGTTGCTTCGGCGCTTTTCACTTGAATAAACCTTCTGGGCTCCTGGTCTAATTGGGCGAAGCCTTCTAGAACAGTGCTTGTCCGTCCGTATGTATGTCCCCTCAAACGTATACCAATCAGAGCTGAGGATATGGTCATATGACAGGGTGATGTGATTACATCTGATGTCATTACGGCGGTACGGCGGCTGACTCTCCACACTCCACCATTTTGATTTACATGCCGTTCATGCCGAACATATCGCCGAACCTGTCATTTATCACAATCGCCATGCTCTACCTTTACGTTTTTCATTCAGTGTGAAACACAAACAAACCTCTTGTTAAAATGATCGTGAAATATCGAAAGCATAGACTTTACAGCTCTTCCAACAATACGGTACGGTACATATAGGCTTTCGGCCACATGCCTCATCTTCAGACTGCTTCGGACAAATAAGCCCAGGTTTCTTAATACTTTCTTGAAGGTTTCTTAAAGGTATTGTATCGTTTCAGTCGTATCGTTTTCGTAATAATAATAATATCGTAAATATATCCATAACACTTTAATTCCAATGTCGTGAATAGAAAGTTAATGGATTGAAGCGGTGTATGGTTCCTGATCAATGATGAGCGATGTTCGGCACTAGTATTAATAACCGAGGAAGTAAGCAATTTACCTCGGTTTTTTGATAGTAGTATCATATTCGAAATAATGATAACATGACGTTAATATTATGGTAAATCTAATCGTAACACTAATCCCTTTGTAGTGACTGCAAACTTACTGGAAGTTTAAATATATCAGTTTTGTGTCCGTTACGTCATTACGTCTATGATGTCATTATGACGGCTGAGTCCACCGACCAGCATTTTAATTTACAAGTATACCCGCACACTACAGGAGTGGCAGGAAGGATCATTCCTCTTTGGGGTATATAGGTTACAGTCGATCTATGGTCGGGTCTCAAAAACATTGGGTGTGTGTTCATTTACCAAGTTTCTTGCGGAGAGATCGCCAAGTGGTTTAAGCATTCGAGCAAGCACGCCATTCAAAACCGTTAAGGAACGACTGGCTTGGCAAGCGCTAGCTAGCTGCTTGGTAAATGAACACACCTCCAACCCTTGTGGCTTACATAGATTACAGTAGATCTTCCCTCAGTTCTGAAAGTAAAACTCACCTCACGGATGTCGAGATTCCTCCAAATTTCTTGGTTTAATGTTATAAGCAGCATTAACGACTGTTTAAAAAGCTAATATATGTGTTTGTGGTTTGTAATATTTTACAAGCCTGGCTATGCTGCTGTTATACGTTTGCTCTTGTTTTTATGCTAGTAACTACAGAGGTAAAAAAAAACTGTGAAAATTTGGTAGGTACATCAGATTTTTATATCAATCAATAATTTGGCAATAAAATTTTGCTGATGGGGCCCCCACAAGTTATTTGCCCCATGCGGGTGCATACAACTCTAACTCCGGCACTGATATAGATTATTGGGGAAAATGCAAGGGCCCCCACAAGTTATTTGCCCCATGTGGGTGAACACAACTCTAAATCCGGCACTGATATACATTATTGGGGAAAATGCCAGGTGCATAGAAAAGGCCCCCTTTATATGGTATGTGCCATGTGGCAAAGTATAGAAAAGAAGAGACATTCAAAAAAATCTCGTGTGCATGCTGGACTACCCTTGTGTTCTTAGGAGGAACCAAGTAATGCTCTAGAAAAGTTCATATAAAGGGGCACCCTACATCTGGTAAATAAAATACATTTACCTCATGTATAAATCATATTGGCACCCCTTTATATGAACATGCCCAATTCATCCACCCTGTTTGTGAGAATATCCAGAGAAAGCTTTTGATCCAAGTGTTTTCCAAACAGACTGGTGAGGCCTGATGTTCCACTGAAGGTCATTTGGGCAGGAATTGGTAATTTGTTCCATGGTGCCGCCAACACCTCACCTTTTCTTTGCAAAGGACACTTTGGGGCTTTGGGATATTTGAGGTCCAACAACTAATGCTGGCAGACTAGATGCCCAGTTTAACACCCATCAGTGCTGCGGCACACTATGTGAAGCAACGCCCTGCCTGTGAAACGCTGATCCATCAGTTTTATAGTTAGGTTGGAAATCGAACCCAGACTATAGAGACAGCTCACAAAGGAAAGTATGTTGTTTCTCTACCATCCTATCAGACTAGTCCATTAACCTCGTGGTATTAAAACATTTCCATACCTTCATTGTGTCTACCGCAACCTGTATAATAGTGTTGCTGCCTTCAGTCAGATTCGAACCCTAAACCTCTTTAGTCAGATGCCATTTTTTCATATTTTCTGATAGTTATTATTATTTTTATTATCATTATTTTTATTTATATATACACAAAGAATTAAGTTAAGCACCCCCCCCCCCGTTTTTTTACAACCTCGCACATTACAAGTTTGTTGTCGTCAAAACAGTGTAATATACCCATGATATTGCTATATTTTCTGGAGAAGTGATATTATGGTCACATAAAAACATAACAATCATGCCGTTTTCAATATTTTATTCTGCATAATTTAAGGTGAAAATTTTTGGGAATTTTAGGCATATTTTCACCTCAATTTAAGTATGGAGCTATAGGTCCATCACGGACAGTGTGGATGACGTTTATGTTTTCTAACGTACAGTCATTGTTCTGAGAAGACCTCTAGCGATCTTTGCGTCAATAACGTCAATAACGTCAATAACGTCAATAACGTCAATAACGTGTAATGTCAATAACGTGTAAGTGACGTCAATAACGTCAATAACGTCAATAACTAATGTCATACCAATCATTATTTGATCTCACATACCTTAGAATATATGCCAATGTATACATATACACAAAGAATATATATTAGGGGGTGCTTACCTTAATTCGTTGTGTAGGGGTGCTTAACTTAATTATTTGTGTATATATGTGAATTTTTTTTTATTGTCATACCATTTCAATGTCATACCATTTCAGGTTAATGCACTTTCCACTACGTATTGTTGAATGCAAATAAACTACTTAAACAAAATGAAACTAGAGCTTCCAGGGAAGCAGAACTCAACTGAACTGACTGGCCAACTTTAAAGTAGGTCAGTTGTCTGTACTGGATTTGACTTAAGATAGCAACCTACCTTGTGTGGTAAGAGTCTCACACACCAAGTTTGATCAAAATCCATAAATATTTGTGGACGTTAAAGTCTTAACGTCGTTTCAGAGCTGAAAACAATATGGCGGTCTATGGCGGCCATTTTGTGACGGGTCGGGTTGGAATGCAATAGCAACCTCCCTTGTGTGGTAAGGGTTAAACTTTCTAAGTTTGATCAAAATCTGTTAATATTTGTGGACGCTAGAGTGTTAACGTCGTTTTCATGACCAAAAATAAAATGGTCGCCTAAGTCCTCCATTTTTCAACGGATCGGGCTGAAATGTAATACCAACCTGGTCCTTGTGGTAAGGATGCTGCCTGTCAAGTTTGAAAATAATCGGTTGATATTTGTGGACGCTGGAGTGTTAACGTCGAAAAGTTAATGGACGACAGACGACGACGACAGACGACGGACGCCGGAGGGTTCAGTATGTGATGAACTCAACTGGACGGTCGTCCAGTTGAGTTAAAAAACAACCCCAAAGATAATGCAAAAATGTTTCCCCCTCTTTAAGTGAACTGTGAGGCATACACAAAACGTCTTAAACCGATACTGTACTTAATTTCGAGGAGATTGCATCAGACTGGAAAAAAATGTGACATGGAAAAAATGGATATTCAAGCAGCTGTGATTGCCTATAGGGAAATCGACACCAGCAGGTACTGTCTGGATTTTATGCTCAGGGGAAAGTAGGATGTGAACACATGAGCGCATGCATAGAGGAGGAAAATAGAGCAAAAATAATGACAATTGTGCACTGTCATTGCCACCTCCCACCTGCCCACACGCGCACGATTCAAGGAGATGCTACATCGCAGCCATAGAAGCAGTTTGAGATCTCAAAGTAACCTGTACTGTTGAGGAGAGGTTGGGATGCTAGCATTTTGCTTCCTTTGCTTGTTGCTCACAACATTTCACGGTGAGTTCTATTTACTGTCAATATATTTCACATGATTATAACCTTAACTTCAATGTAGACCTCCAAGTTCTTTCCTTGGCCATATATCATTGCTTGTCTATAGGTTCTTTATTGTAATATGTCCAAGGAATAGGGTTAATTTCTAACAAGTGTTGCAGGGAAAAGCGAGATCTAACGAAAATAAGGCAATTTTCTGTACGTACAGTATTGTGCAAAAGTTTGTGTTATTCCAATGATATTCATACTTCAGGATAAATTCATCAAATTATCAGTGATAACTGTTATGTGTTTATTGTTGTAAGTTAACAAGCTTTCGTGAACAAGAACAGTCAGTTTATAGTATCAGTGAATACTCTATGTGTCCGCCCTTTGCCTTTTCGAGTGCCATCGCTCTTTTACCCATGCTTCCATTATACGGCTGAAACACTCTTGCAGTAATATTCTGCCAAATATCCTGTTGTACATTCCACAGTTCTGTACGGTTAGTTGGGTGGTTCTTGTTCTTCTCTGTTTCCAGGTAATCTCTTATGGCCTCAATGGGAGTCATGTCCGCACCCAGGGGTGGCCATTGTAACGTTTGGCTCACCTACTATAACCTTGTTCTCCAAATACTGTTTTACCGAAATGGAAGTGTGTTTTGGATAATTATGTTGTTGGAAAATGAATCTTCTTCCGATTTAAACGGTTTCCATTGGGAACTGCATGGTGCTGCAGTATCTGCTTGTACTTCTCTATTTTTAGCTTCCAATTCTTTTTAATATGTTTTCCTATACCAAAAGTTAAGATAAAACCCCAGTCTGACACACAATCTCCCCCTTGGTTAACAGTAGGTTGCAAACATTGCATGTCGTAACGTTCTCCACGTCTTTGGCATACAAACTGGCGTCTCTTAGATCCAAAAATTGTAAACTTTGATTCATCACACCAGAGTACCCTATTCCATTGTTCAGTCGCCCAATCTTGGTGATGCCTTTGCAAATTTCAATCTTTTCACCTTATTCTGTGGTCACAGCAGTGGTTTCTTTGTTGCAATTCTGCCATGGTGACCTGCTGCAATCAGCGTCCTGCAACGGTGCTGGACAAGATGTTAATGTTCAGGTCTGCTCTTATTTCGTTTTTCCACTGCTGACTTGATGTGCTTTTATCAAGCAAGCTCAGCAACTTCAAGTGCTTGTCTTGCCTGGGGGAGGATCTTCTTGGTCTGCCTGGCCTTTTCTTGTCTTGTACTGAGCCAGTTTATTTCAAGCATTGCAAAGTGTTCTTCACACCATTTAAGATCTTCAGCTTTTCTGCTATTTTCTTCATGCTGTGATCTTTCCCTTATTCTCGCAGAGTTTAGATCCTCACAGGCTGTTCTGTTGAACGTTGCTTCCTTGATGCCCTTGTAAATCCACTAGTAGACTTTCAAGCAAGGGAACACGCTGATGAAAACGAATTTCACATATTCACTAATTACCCTCGCCAGAGGAGAGGGTATTGCATTGGAGTCCGTTCGTTTGTCTGTTTGTTTGTCAGCACTGAATAAATATGATTTTCTCTGCAACCGTTGGTCCGATTGATAGGAAATATTTCGCGATAAGTGCGCCTCCTCCTGTAAAAAATTTTAAATGATAATTATTACATAATAGGTCACGTGGTACGTGCACCAGCTTGGAAAAACCGAAAAACTTTGTACCTCTATATCTCCGAAAGCGCTGCAGAGAAAAAAATGAGACATGGCTCATTGTAAAGAACTCTCCATTGGGAATAACATATGTTAAGGATGATGTCATAGGTTCCTCCATTATGATGTCATAATTCAACAAGTACAAAACTTCATCCAATCAAGATGACATTTCTTGAGCGTCATCTATGGATAAATTGGTGGAGAAAACATTATAATGACGTCATCGTCACGTGGTTCGGTCGCCATATTTGTATTAACACACAAGCCTTAAAAAACACTAAAACACATCCTGGTGAGGGTCTGCAATCTCTGATTGCTCTTTCTTGTTTGCATTAATGTAATTGGAGTTGATTATATTGGTGCTTTAATAATTTATTATTGTTTACTGTACAAAAATCCACAAACTATCTTATTACTTGCACATGATAATATAAAGTGTATAGAAAAATATAAAAGGTTTTCAATATTTCCTCATCTATTTTATATACAGTACTTAAAGGTAACTGTGATATTAAATTGACTTTCACAGAAATTTGACTTATTATTCACCTATATTGAACACTTATACCTTCCCACAAATGTTTAATAGATAATAGCACCAGAAAAGTGAAAATAACCCAAACTTTTGCACAGTAATCTGCGTCTGATTAATTATTGCATCAAAAATGGATGTGCCAATATCCACCAAATTTTGCACATGTGCTCTGTACCCAGGGTTATGTCATGGGCATGAAATACTCCCCCACCCCCTTCCACTCGGGTGAGAATGGGGAGACAACTTCCGATTTTCACCTGTACACAAAGAATAGTGCAAGGTGTTTAACTATACTGACCCCCTGCTGGAGGGAACCAGTGTTACAATTAATAAAAAAGACCCATCTATCTCTCCATGACATGAAGAAGAAGTGGGACCTCGAGCTTTAATACAGTTTCCTGCTATCATATAATAATGATCATGTCTCATAAGATGGGTCTGTGAACACAGACAATCTGAGCTGGATTGTCTAAGACCTCCATGGATGCCAAATTATCTTTTCATGGACTGTGTTCTATTACCATTACAATTCCCCAAGGATTGTTCCAATGAAGGCCAAACCTGGTGGTGAAACTCATGGGAGGCAAAAAGTGAGAAAACGTTTCTTTTAATTAAAATGTGATCTATTGAAAGGCGTACCAGGCATAAGGAAGGACAGGACACTGTAAATACATAGCACAGATCTGCAATTAACAGACACAGATAGGAGATGACGGAACACACAATCTTATATGCAATGAGAACTAAACAACCCACTAATGGTGCCAAAATACCAGACTCAAACGATAAACAAATGGGATCACCGGCAAGGATCTAAACAAGGCTCGAGATGGTGGCATGCATGTTGCTAGCGCACAGCACAGAGTGCAGCTCGGGTGGCGAATGAAGAACAGGAGCGACTAGGTCAGGAGATGAGAAGACTGTTATGGAGGTGGCTTCCATGTCTCTTAATCTGTCCTTTCCATCTGGGTGAAAAAACAGAGATAGAGATGTTATCTCTCCAATGTTCAAATCTCAATTGTGTACTGCCGACGCATGCGGGGTCACGGCCTTCACCACCTCTGGGACCGTTGTGGCCGGTGGGTCCCGTCAGTGGCCACCCACGGTCTGTGAGCAGTGCCATTATCAGGGCCGACCCACCTTGTGGTACGACCATGAACAAAAGTGTTTCGCCCCTCGCCGGGGCTCTACAGCAGACTATGCTGCTATGGCTTGCTGTCCTCAGGCCAAACGGCCTGTGTAATTTCTTTTACAAGTACGATGTGATGTGCCTTCCAATGCCTTTGTGCCCACAATTCCTCCAACTGGCCTCGCCTGTTAGGAGGTTTTTTTTTGCAGCAGTCTTACCTGTATTTGTGTATTAAGGACTTTATAGAATAAAAAACGGCTTGGCCAACCTCCATCAAACTTGGCATACTTGCTTCGGGTACCCAGGGTCAGGTCATGGGTACAAAATACCACCCCTGCGATGGTAGGGCTATGACTTGCAATTTGCACTGCCGACACATGCGGCAGGTTTAACCACTGATGCCTGCCTTGAGAGTGGGAGTTGTGAGGGGGGGGGGGGGGGGAGTGTAGGGCATCGCCCCCTTACAGCGAGTATTACTCGAATTACTAACAGATTAGATATTTAGTATAGCCAAAGAAGCGTTATGTGGTAAATCACAAGCGTTGTTCCTGCTTTATTGCTGAAGACTTGTTTTACTTTATGAGTCCCCTACCGGTTTCACCGGAGGGAACTAGAGGTTTGTTGTCCGTCCATCTGCCCGTCTCACCTGTGGTTATCCAGACTTTTCCCATACCTTTTAACAAACGCAACTGAAACTAGGTGCATGGCTTTATTATGATAAGTTACAGACAAGTTTGAGTTTTGGGGCGTTTCAATTGGCCAGATTTTTACGGAGTTTGCCCTTTTGGACTTCGAAAATACCACATATTATACATGGGTCAGTTTTCCAGACTTTTCCCCCTTACCCTTTGACATATTGAACTGAAACGTGGCACAGGATATCTATTGCAAAGCAATTCTCCCATTTTGTTTTAATTGTCACTTCTTCACTTTGAACTATCTGTCATTGATGTCATAATGTCATATCCTCACACCTTCTCAATATAGCTTCCTGAATGAGATGATAAAAGGATTACTTTGACAAGGGATCTTTTAAAGAGCACGTTTCTGTGTACAAGTTCAGTTATTATACATGGCCTGAATCCAAAAAATAGATTGACGGTATTGAATTTTGTAAATTATTCTCTTAAGTATTTACCGAATATATAATTTTTAGATTTTTGAATGTCCTTTTTTTTTTTTTTTTTTTTTGTATACAAGATCGAGGCTCGTGAAAGAGCGAACATTAATCACACAGAAAGACAAACCGACACATAAAACATATAACATCGGGAGCGGTAGACAAGATGGGGAGAGAGGGGGAAGGACACAAACACAACATTTGAGAGCAGGGACCGAGAGACATGGAGACATCGAGAGATCTGAGAGAGGGCGAGGGCTTTGGGGGGGGGGGGGCGTGGGAAGGGGGCGGTGGGAGAGGTATAAAACATATGGACACTGCCAGGACTTCCAGGAAAGAAGTTGGAATTTCAAACAAGGTGGATCTGGGGTGAATTAGCGGGGGTAGAAAAGATCAAGGTTTTGGATGGGGGAAGATAAGAGATGTTGGTGAACAGCTGTTTTAAAGACCTGGAGGGAGGAGTGGGATTGAAGGGAGTGAGGGAGTTTGTTCCAGAGGCGGGAGAAAAGAGGAATGAAAGAGTGAAGGTGAGCAGAGAGCCGAGATTTCGGCAGTTTAACCATCAGAGGGTTGCTGGCAGATCTTGTGCGACCTGTAGGAATATTTGGGGGACAGAGCACAGAGAGAGCTGGGGGAGCAAGGCCGGAGAGGAAGATTAGATATTTACTAACAGATTAGATATTTAGTATAGCCAAAGAAGCGTTATGTGGTAAAGAAAGATCCATGTCCATGTTATGTGGTAAAGATCCATGTCCTACCAAGAAAGATCCTCTGATCACATAATCAGTGACGGTCAAAAAGTTTTTCCCTGAGCACAATAAAATGATGAGTTCTGCGCTAGTGAAACTTGGCACAGATGTTATATTAGTCCTTTTCCAGACGTTTCCAGAGAACATCACGCACTTTTCTCAGCAGTGGTAGAACTTTCAGCTTCCAATAAAATAGGTTTTTGAAAATAGTCAGATTCACTATGTTAACAAATATAATTTCGTTCAAAATTTGTGGGAGATTAGCAAACCTGTACATTTTTGGAATCATCAGAGCATGGAGAATCCGAAAATCAATGTTGGCATTTGCGCAGACACCTGCATGGCCGCCATTTTGGATTTTCAAAATGGCCGCCATAAAATACATATTTTGCGCTATCTCGGCTTCTAGTCAACCTAGACACTTAATTAAATATGCTAATCCTATGTTTTCTGGGTCGAGGAATCCAATAAAGGCCTCAAAATAGTGCTCAGGATTATAGAAAAGCAACAAACAAAGGTAATTGAAAACCATTGTCTTTATATTTGTGATATAACTGTATTACATAATACATGATATTGCAAGTCCTTTGAAGTTATAGGTTGTTATAGGAAGTTATAGGTAGTATCAGATTGAACTATAAGTCCTATACACAGGATCTACGAGGTCTACACCATTCAGGAATATGCTTTTCCAGATCTTCATCACTGTCCTGAGTGTCATTTTCGCAAAGGTGTCTACGCAAATGTAAACGTTAATTTTTGGATTCCTCATGCTCTGAATATTCCAAAAATGTATAGTTTTGCTAATCTACCAAAATTTTGAACGAAAAAACATAGTGAACCTGAATATAAAGGAAAAACTTTTCCAACTTTCATTTGTATGTATTTCAATTGTTTTTACCTCCGTATTGCTTGTTTCTGTAGAGGTTTGGATGGGTCACCAATTATGCCAGAAACAATTTTCATAATAAAGTACTGGTACCGGTAGATAGAGATTCTATAAGAAACATTCATTCGTTATTTTAATAAAAGGAACCAATGAAAATGGAGACCATTTCTCGTTGAAGTTTAATCATTTGTACATTAAAAGCCTTTTTAAAGGATGATATAAACCATCTTGAAGCCTCGAAAAATTGGGAATACACACACCGAACTTGTTCTAAACTGTATTAAGCATTCACTCCACTCTGAACCGAACCTCCTTAATGTATTTGTTTTCCAAACCTCACCGAAGCCCACCGAGCTGCGAGTTATGAAGAAATTGAGGAAGATTCTTCAGAGGAAACCCAAGCAGCCCACACGTGTGAAAATGATAATGGCAATGACTCAAGAGCCTGCATTCCCGAGGGCCAAAGGGATCATCTGAAACCTGGTAATCATCGACAACATTTCGCTTCGTGCTTTCAGAGTTATGAGCTTTCATGTTTTGTTTATCTCTGTTTTTCTTTCTTCTAAAGATGCTTTTGAAGCAGCCAACAAGAGTACAATATATTTTGTGTGCAATAATTGCTAACAACGAGTCGTGCAGAAATGGGAGCATCTTGGTGACGGAGTAGGTAAAGCCCTTATAGGTGTGGGTTTGAGTCCCATGGCTGCTCACAAACTTGTCCAAGATCTGTCTTCAACCACAACAATGTTTACGACTTGGCTTGAACACCCCGTTGCTCTCTGAAAGTGTTGTCCTCTCCCACCACCACCACCATGCAGGAATTGGCAGTGCTCTGGTTCATGTCATCCTGTGCTTCTTTGCAGACAGGGTGCTCCATCAACTAGTAGACCATAGTTCGGATGGGATGTTAAGGTGTATCTTCTGTCTGCTGGCAATCACTTTTAGACTTTTTAAACCCCATGCATAGCACCTTTTGGTAAGAGCAGACCAGTGTGTGCCAAACACCCTGGACAATTAGCTACACGGGCAGAGTACCTTCTGTCATGCCAAGTCCACCTTGGTCCACCTAAGATTTGTCAATGTCCAAAGCAAATTTCATTACTGCTCTCTCTAATAGGCAAGTACCCCTGTTTTACATTTATCCGACATGTTGTAGAATCCAAATCTTTCAAAATAATTTATATCTCTAACAAAAATAGGAAACGCGAGCCTGGCTGCTCTTTCATCGCAGACCGCTTCATTGTTTCTTCGTCTTTTTAGTGTCACCTCTGCTATGGTCTTGCTCCTTGGGTGCTTTCAGTTCTCTGCCCCTTCCCAGCCCCTCCAGGACACTGCAGCAATTATTCCATTAACACCCTCCTTGTTAAATTTCCAAACTCCCTGGTTACTGCTCATCTCCACTGGGCTTTGTTCCTGTTTTCTCCTTGTTAAACCGCCTTCCCAAGTCCGTTCAATACAACTCTTCCCTCCAGGGCTTGTCAGCAGGATACAACCATCCCATGTCTTCCATCTTAACTCGTGATCTTTGAAACCCCCCATTCACATTTTCCTAACGGGCCATTCTTATTAAAAGGCTGCTGTGTTTCCTCCCCTCCCTACTCTGTCCACTTTTCCTGTTTATTCATTCCATTGCTCATTTGTCCCACTGTGACCCCACTGGTCAGTACGTTGAGCCTCAAATTTGTATCTAAAATAAATTGCTTTTATTCGTAAAAAAAAGAAAAAGAAGAGGCAATACATTATTATTTATCTTTGGAGAATTTGGGCCCTGCAGCATTCAGTCTAAATGGATGTATGGATAATCCGTATAAGGCTGCCAAGACAGTTTATTTGGCTAGTAGTATAGGGCATCCAATGTTGGATGGGTCACCACTATAACATGGTTTATTTCGCTAGGGGCCCAATCCTGCATATATTATATATATATCAATATTATATATCAATATATATATATCATATATATATATATATATATATATATATATATATATATATATATATATATATATATATATATATATATATCAATATATAATATATATATATAATGCATATATATCAATATTATATATAATATAACATAATATAACTATAACATAACATAATAACTATAACATAATATAACATAATATAAGGGATAACTATAACAACACCAGGGACCACTATAACATGGCTTATTTGGCTAGGGGCCAAATCCTGCATGGGTCACCACTATAACATGGCTTATTTGGCTAGGGGCCAAATCCTGGATGGGTCACCACTATAACATGGCTTATTTGGCTCGGGGCCAAATCCTGGATGGGTCACCACTATAACATGGCTTATTTGGCTCGGGGCCAAATCCTGGATGGGTCACCACTGTAACATGGTTTATTTGGATAGGGGCCAAATCCTGGATGGGTCACCACTATAACATGGCTTATTTGGCTCGGGGCCAAATCCTGGATGGGTCACCACTGTAACATGGTTTATTTGGCTAGGGGCCAAATCCTGGATGGGTCACCACTATAACATGGTTTATTTGGCTCGGGGCCCAATCCTGGATGGGTCACCATTATAACATGGCTTATTTGGCTTGGGGCCAAATCCTGGATGGGTCACCACTATAACATGGTTTATTTGGCTCGGGGCCCAATCCTGGATGGGTCAACACTATAACATGGCTTATTTGGCTCGGGGGGCAAATCCTGGATGGGTCACCACTGTAACATGGTTTATTTGGCTCGGGGCCCAATCCTGGATGGGTCACCACTATAACATGGCTTATTTGGCTCGGGGCCAAATCCTGGATGGGTCACCACTGTAACATGGTTTATTTGGCTAGGGGCCAAATCCTGGATGGGTCACCACTATAACATGGTTTATTTGGCTCGGGGCCCAATCCTGGATGGGTCACCATTATAACATGGCTTATTTGGCTCGGGGCCAAATCCTGGATGGGTCACCACTATAACATGGTTTCTTTGGCTCGGGGCCCAATCCTGGATGGGTCAACACTATAACATGGCTTATTTGGCTAGGGGGGCAAATCCTGGATGGGTCACCACTGTAACATGGTTTATTTGGCTCGGGGCCCAATCCTGGATGGGTCACCACTATAACCACCGTTTAGAGGCCATTTTTCCCCGCAAAGCGGGGGTTGGCCTTTTCGGGGACCGTGGTTGTTGTTGTTTTTTGGTCCCCTTTTTGAAGCAATGTTTTACGGCCGGATGCCCTTCCTGACGCCAACCCTTTTTGTCGCCTTTTTACGACAAGCAGGGAATTACCAGTGAACTGGTACTCAAATTTGCCGACCTCGGAAGGATGACAGGTCACCACTATAACATGGCTTATTTGGCTAGGGGCCAAATCCTGGATGGGTCACCACTATAACATGGTTTATTTGGCTCAGGCCCCAATCCTGGATGGGTCAACACTATAACATGGCTTATTTGGCTAGGGGGGCAAATCCTGGATGGGTCACCACTGTAACATGGTTTATTTGGCTCGGGGCCAAATCCTGGATGGGTCATCACTGTAACATGGCTTATTTGGCTCGGGGGCCAAATCCTGGATTGGTCACCAATATAACGGCTTATTTGGCTCGGGGGGCCAAATCCTGGCTGGGTCACCATGATAACATAAGATAATCCAATTGCTTATTTTTCACAGCAAGGTGGTTCTCATTTTGCCGACCTCGGAAGGATGACAGGTTCACATTTCCCACCTGGTGTTATTTTGTCATGACTGGGGTTTGGACTCAGGACCTGAAGATCCTAACCCAACAACCTTAACCGATAAGCCACCGCTATAGCTTTTTATCCAAGGTCGTGGAAGAGCTGGGACAAAAAAGAGATCAGGACACAACATAGCAAAGGGAACAGCAGAAGAAGGCAAGGGATGAACAAGATTGATACTTAAGCAAAGTTTTGGGAGGGTGGGGGTAGTTCAACAAGTGTAGGAAAGATCATGCTTTTGGATGGGGGTGAACAGCTGTCTTGAAGACCTGGAGGGAATAACTTGATCGAAGAGAGTATGGATCCAAGCTTTTTGTCTAAATGGCTTATTTTGTATGAACTGTTCATCTTGTTGGAATCTGAATAGCAAAATACTATATTTTTGAATTTAGCAGCTCTATTAAGTTTATTTTAACAACCCTATTAAGCTCATAATGTACAACTACTAGATCATGTTGTTTTAATTATTTTTTATTCAAAGTGGATCCAGGTACTTGACCCCCCAAAATTGGTGTTGCTTTCTTTGGTCAACATATGGTCAACAACATAGGTCAACATAGGCCGTATTTCTTAAATTGTCAATTTTCATCTGATTGACTTGAATTTTGAAGAGGATTTGCATACTTGATCATTGAATTCAACCACCAATAATTTTTTAGGTCAACATGTACCAAAACATCAACATAGGCCAAAGGTCAACAACTTAGGTGAAAATTTGAGTATCCTCAATTTTCATCTGAATAACTTGAAATTTGAAGAGAATTTGCATATCAGATCAATGAATTCAACCACCAATTATATCTGAGGTCAACATAGGCCAAAGGTCAACAACTTATTTTAGGGATTTCACAAGTATCGTGCTATGCATGACATATTTCTTGTTTGTCTATCTGCAGAGAACGTGAGTATGCTTTTCTCTGCAAACATTTTCATTTTCCTAATGGACCATCTTGTTCAATTGCCAAGAAATTTTCACCATTGGAATGCCTCCGGAAGAAGTTTTTAATGATAATTATGACGTCATATGTCACGTGGTACGGACTCAATCTGGGGTCAGTCCATCAGTCCGTAAACACTTGCAACTTCTTCTCCGAAACAGATGAAGGGATTGTGATCAAATTTGGCACAAATTATATTTGTTGTGTTGTGACTAAAGTTTGTTGTCGGCATTAAAATAAATCGGGGTTTAAGGGGGTCTACCGGGGTCAAAGTGGATCCAGGTTTGACCCCCGAAAATAGCAATTTGCTTTTCTCCTCTGAAACTACACACACTATTTCGATGTAACTTGACCACAACCTTCACCACCCGTGATGTATTAATGTTTGTTCAAGGCATGAGAAAAATTGGGGTCCTAGGAGGTATATGGAGTTGGGGGGTTGCCCACCAAAATAGGTCTTTTTTTGTTTTTGTTTAAAGTCTTATGATTATGTTAATATAATTCTACATGCTGCCCTGTCTTCTAGCAACCACTGAAATTGGTTTAAAATACCTTTAGTCAGTGCAGTATACTGTTTATTCTACCAGGTGAGCGCCAGTGGTATTGCCCCTATGTTTTAATACTTCTCATTACCTTTCAAAATGGCACGTATGAATGCAGATGAAGTAGCAAACTTCCCATTATGACTGATATAATGATGATCATGATTATTACAAATATTTATGTTCACTGAACTGCCAGCAGACAAATCATTTGCTGTGATATCTGGTATGGCAGCATATTCTGTTTACAATATAATAGTGCAATATTTTCTACGAGAATACTCATAGTGGAAGAATCTGGTACACCAAGCACTACGAGTATACTTGTAGGTGGTATGGTCAACAGTGTTCATTCTTAGGATTTATACATGAATTCTGTATTAATGTTCACATGGAATAAATGATATCTTTCTGCTAAATATTGTTTCCTATTGTCTTTCTTAGACTGCTTCTTCGACAAGGGCTGTGAAAGCAATGAATGCGTTAGTGAAGAAGAAGATGGATGTAAGTGATTGTACAGTTTTACTTTGATATATAATATAATATAATATAATATACATACATACATACACACACATATATATATATATATATATATATATATATATATATATATATATATATATATATATATATATATATATATATATATACAGTCACGTGAAAAAGTAAGTACACCCCATGTAAAGTTTTGACTTTTTCAAAATATTTCAACATACAGCTATTTGATCTTCATTTCAACAATATTGATAGATAAAGGTGATATAATATAACAAATATCATGAAACATTTACATTTTGTAGTCCATTGTATAATTTAAATAAACATAAATGCAAATTTCGCATGTGGAAAAAGTAAGTACACCCTTGGCTGTAATAGGTGGTATTGCCCCCTTTGGCAGAAACAACCTCAAGTAGGCGTTTCTTATAACTGTCTACCAGTCTCTGACATCGACTGGGAGAATTTTTTTCCCACTCCTCCATGCAGAATTCTTTCAGCTGTGCGATGTTTTAGGGGTTTCTTGCATGCACAGCTCGTTTCGAATCCCCCCACAACATCTCGATGGGATTTAGATCCGGGCTTTGACTTGGCCATTCCAGAACCCTCCATTTCTTTCTTTTTAGCCATTCCTAGGTGGATTTACTGGTATGTTTAGGGTCATTGTCATGTTGCAAGGTCCACCTTCGGTTGAGCTTCAACTTTCCGACAGATGGCCTCACATTATCTTCAAGCACCCTCTGGTACAATGAAGAATTCATAGTGGATTCTATGATGGTGAGCTGCCCAGGCCCTGATGCAGCAAAGCTGCCCCCAACCATAATATTTCCACCACCATGCTTTACAGTTGGTATCAGGTTCTTGTGGTCAAATGCTGTCTTTGGTTTTCGCCAAATATGTCTTCTGGTACTGTGGCCAAATAGCTCTACCTTTGGCTCATCTGTCCAGAGCACATTGTACCAGAAGTGCTGGTCTTTGCCTCGGTGTTCATTGGCAAACTTTAGTCTTGCCCTGAAGTTCTTTGTGGACAGCAAAGGTTTCCTCCTGGCACACCTCCCATGTAGATCAAATTTGTGCAGCCTCTTTCTAATGGTCGACTCGTGCACTTTGACATCAACAGTGGCAAGAGCTACCTGTAGGTCACGTGATGACATTCTGGGGTTCTTAGAGACTTCTTTCAGCATCTTGCGGTCTGCTCTCGGGCTGAACTTGCTGGGGCGGCCTGGCCTGAACAAGTTGGCAGTTGTTTGGAATCTTCTCCACTTGTAGATGATCTTCCGAACAGTCGAATGATTGATTTCAAATTGTTTGCAGATCGATTTAAATCCCTTCCCAGACTCGTAGGCATCTATAACCTTCTTTCTGAAGGCCTCAGAGAGCTCTTTTGATCTAGGCATGGTGACGCCGCACACTTCAACAACAAAGAGCAAACCAAACTAAATGTATGAGGTTTAAATAAAACAGGTTCCTTCAAGATCCTCTCTAACGATGTTCTAATCATTTGCACCTGAGCTGGTGCACCTGATTCTAATTTTCGGTATTTGAAGTAGTGATAAATATCGGGGTGTACTTACTTTTTCCACATGCGAAATTTGCATTTATGTTTATTTAAATTATGCAATGGACTACAAAATGTAAATGTTTCATGATATATATATATATTTTTTTTGGATACTGAATCGAGGCTCGTGAAAGAGCTAACATTTACTTCACAAACAAATCGACCAGACAAACAAAATACACAAAAAGAGGGAGCGGAAGGCAAGATGGGGAGAAAAGGGGAAGCACACAAACACAACATCCGAGAGCAGGGAGATGTGTGGAAGGGAGAGGGCCCAGGGGGAGGAGGCATGGGAAGGGGGGGGGGGAGGGAGAAGTATAAAGCACAAGGACACCAAGGACTTCCAGGACAGAAGTTGGTATTTCAAAAAGGGGAATTGGGGTGAAATTAGCAGGGGTAGAAAAGATCACGGTTTTGGATGGGGGAAGATAAGAGATGGTGGTGAACAGCTGTTTTAAAGACTTGGAGGGTGGAGTGGGATTGAAGAGAGTGAGGGAGTTTGTTCCAGAGGCGGGAGAAAAGAGGAATGAAGGAGTGAAGGTGAGCAGAGAGTCTTGATTTTGGCAGTTTAACCAAAAGAGGGTTGGAGGCAGATCTTGTGCGACCTGTAGGAATATTTGCGGGACAGAGCCCAGAGAGAGCTGGGGGGGCAAGGCCGGAGAGGAGTCGGTAGAAGACGGAAAGACCACCAACCTGCCTGCGGTGGAGTGAGTGAGAGGCCCTTGGAGTTAGCTTCATCGCGGGAGATTCCAATGATTCTGAATGCTTTGGTTTCAACAGCGCGAAGGCGAGCTCGGTGTGAGGCAGGAGCACCAGCCCAGAGGGGAGAGCAGTATTCCATTGAGCTGCGGATGAAAGCCTTGTATGTGGTGAGGAGCTCAGGTGTGCCAAGGAAGGACTTCGCACTACGGAGGATGCCCAGTCGGCGACTGGCTTTGGAGGCCAGATTTGAAATGTGGTTTTTCCAGGAAAGATCATGGCAGATAGTGAGACCCAAAAGCTTGAGTGACAGAACTTCTTGGAGAGGATTATTCAGAAAGTGGATGGGAGGGTTGTCCAGTCAGTCTTTTCGGAGAGACATCGTAAGAGTGTGAGATTTGTCAGGATTGAAAGACATGTTCCACTTGTTTGCCCAGTCTGTGATTTTGTCAAGGTCTGCAGAGAGTGAGGAGGCTGCAGACTGCCGATCTGAGGGATGAAGAATGGAGCGACAGAGAGTAGAGTCGTCAGCAAAGAGATAGAGAGGATTTTCAAGAGAGTCAGAGAGATCATTGATGAAGACCAGAAAAAGCACAGGGCCCAGAACACTGCCTTGGGGAACTCCAGCCTGAACAGGAAGAGGAGATGAGAGAAACCCATTCAGGGCCACACGTTGACTACGACTAGAGAGGAAGTCCGCCAGCCATGCGTGGAGATTTCCATGGATACCAAAAGAGGAGAGTTTGGTGAGCAGAGCGGGGTGCCAGACTGTATCGAAGGCACGTGATATGTCAAGGGAGACTGCTCTAATTTCCTGTTTGGCATTGAGGACCTCCATCCATTGTTGAGAAAGCAGAAGCAGCATGTCCAGAGTGGAGTGTCCAGGTCTGAAACCAAATTGATGATCAGAGATCAAGCCATTGGAGAAGAGGAAAGATTTCATATCTGAAGCAATGATGGATTCCATGACCTTGCTGATAATTGGGAGAAGGCTGATTGGTCTGTAGTTGCTGGGATCTGTTTTTGCACCTTTTTTGTGCAAAGCGGTGATGTTGGCAGATTTCCAAGCAGATAAAAGATGACCTTGAGCAAAAGAGAGGGTGAAGAGAACAGAGAGAGGGAGTGAAAGAGCGGAAGAACATGATTTTAGGACCCGTGGGCTGATGCCGTCAGGTCCATTTGCAGAATCAGAGTCGAGGGTTGACAGACACTTTTCCACCTTGTCAGGAGGAAAGGACACAGAGTCCAGGAGCAGCTGGGTACGACTGGGTACGGTGGGTACAGAGAGGGATGGGTTTGGGACACAAGATTTAGAGGCAAACACAGAGTTGAGGCATTCGGCTTTTTCACGTGCGGAGTCAGCCATGTGGCCATTTAAGGTGAGGGAGGGGATGGAGGGGGAACAAACACCAGAAACAGATTTTACCAGACGCCACCAGGATTTGGAAGAGGGAGACAGATAAGAGAGTTCGGTCCTGAGGACGGAGAGATATTGTTTCCTGGCTCTCCTGAGGGTGGACACACACTTGTTTCGGGCTTTGTGAAAGGAAATGAGATTTCCTTCCGTTGGATTTGCTTTCCAGGAGACGAAAGCAAGTTGTTTCTGGGCAATAGCCTCACCACAAGATTCCGTGTACCATGGACGGGAGGAAGGGTATGACAACTGAAGACGAGAAGGGATAAAACTGTGATAAAACTGTGATAAAACAAATATTTGTTATATTATATCACCTTTATCTCTCAATATTGTTGAAATGAAGATCAAATAGCTGTACGTTGAAATATGTTGAAAAAGTCAAAGCTTTCCATGAGGTGTACTTACTTTTTCACGTGACTGTATATATATATATACTAGCGGGGTACCCGAGCCATGCAGAGGTTAGGGTTAACAGTCCCTTTAAAATCACCACACAGGCGAATACCTCCAAAACCGCTTAAGCACTGTAACCACGGGCTTCGCCCACTCAGAGTGTTCCACCGGTTCAATGACCCCAATCTTTTCCAATCGATCGAGCTCCGCTTTGACCTGATCGCGAAGGGCATATGGCACCGGTCGAGGCTTACATAATCGCCGACTTACACCCTCTTTCTGGTGCAGGTGACCTTGAGCACCTTTGAGCTTCTCTTGAGTTCAGGCCCGAATATAACTTGGTGTTTTTCCAAGATCTCCTGCAAGCGGGAAGAGATGGAAATGACGTATGCACACTGTAAATGTTTGTCCAATTCAGACGAATGGTGTGCAACCAATCACGACCAAGTAGAGATGGTCCAGAACCACAAACCACATGCAGGGGCAACACCGCTTGCTGGTGTCGATAACGAACCAATACATCCATCAGGCCTAATGGCTTTATCATCTCCGCTGTGTAAGTACGAAGGGTAGTGTGTATCGAGGCTAACACCGGACAACCCAAATGACGTCACGTCCGTTTACTCACGAGACTGACTGATGCCCCGGTATCCATTGTGAAGTTGACTGGCCTGCCATTCACACTGACAGCCACCACAAAGGGGGTGATTCGCAGCTGACATCATCGAAAACATGCCCAGTTGATCAAACTCACTGCCAGCCCCGGCCACATCAACCGATGATGGTGCCCAGCCCCGACAGACCCTTCGCACATGGCCTGTCTTACCACACCTGTAACACACCGCATTCCGAAACGAACAGCTCCCATGAGAATGTGAACCACCACACCTCTGACAAGACCGCTGTGGTAGATGTCCTTGTAACACACTGCATGCATGTATCTGAGAAGAAGAAGGAGATTCCTGATCCGCCGACCCAGTTGGAGAATTGCGAGCATGTGACCCTACCTCATCTATGGCATTAACCACCAGGTCCTCCCCAACAATGGCGCGAACATTACAGATTTGATCAACAATCTGTGCGAACAGCACAGATTCATATCTAAATGTCGCAACATATTTCTGTTATACTTTTGTTATACTTCTGATGCTGTATCCGCCTGTATAACCAACCACCTTTTCGAGGCCATTTTTCCCTGCAGAGCAGGGGTTGGCCTTTTTCAGGCACCCTGGTCCCCTTTTTGAAGCAATGTTTTATGGCCGGATGCCCTTCCTGCCGCCAACCTTGTTAGTCGCCTTTTGTGACACACAGGGAATTACCAGTGAACTGGTACTCAATTTGCCGACCTCGGAAGGATGACAGGCTGAGTCAACCCCTCTGGCGTTAATTCAGCGATCGACCGGGATTCAAGCCCAGGATCCCAGGATCCCAGGATCCCAAGCCAGCACCCTAACCGCTAAGCCAAAACCAGGCTTCCCCTGAGCCTTATAGACATTGAATAATGTGAAAATTATATTTCAGAAAAAAAAATAATAGTATTTGAATGAATCATAATTGGTCTTCTTTTATTGTCATGCTTTATAACTTTTAGTTTAAGCGATACAGTTAAGAGTTGATCTTTAAGACTTTTATTTGCCTTTATGGTTACACTGCAAGTCTTGGCACAAACTCAAGAAAAGTATTTCCTCCAGCGCAACCCAACAACCTGACCCTGTCAATTGGACTCGTTGGAACCACATTCGTCGAGATAATGTTGGACACCACTGACAGTGATGGATATGCACAAAGCGAGGTGGCCCTCCTCGATGACAAAACCAAGAAAGTCATTCAGAAGAGAGACATCGAGAATGGACTGAAGGTTCTGTTCAACGGACTGACACCCGATGCAACGTATGGTATCACACTACCAAACAAATGTGGTTGGGACTATGATTCTGTGAAAACGTTTGACACATGTAAGTTTTGCTTTCCATTTTTCTACGTGATGTGGTATATCAAAACATCTGATTTCCAAATCATTGTTGTGTTGTTTTTCTGTTGACAATTGCAGTACAGTATCTTGAAACGCTCAAATACAAGGTGTCCATAAAGTCCTTGTGCAACATTGAACTTTTATAACTTTTGATGTACACATGATAGAAACAAACTATAAATGGTGCATGAAAGCATAAATCATAAAGTTTTAACACAACGCAGTACAATGTTGAGAACATCACACCACCTTATCTAACATGGGACAATAGTTATTCATGCCTGTTGTTTAGTCCTGTATGACGTCCTTAAAAACAGTAAGTTTCCTATTTGGAATGATTTTCATGATTTGGCTATAAAGGATATTTTTGATTGATTGATCAATTAATCGAATAGTTATTTATTGATCAATCAAGTAATCAATTAATTATTTAATTATTTCAATTAATCGATTATTTAATTAATTTTAAAAAGTTACAGCTTCGGATGAAACACTGGTCGTTTAGGTATGCTATCAGCCAATTGATTAAGAAATTAATTATTTTACGATAAATATATATATTTATTTTATTTATGCAATTAATCAATCAATTTATTGTACACCTCTCCCTCCCAATACCCTCTCCATGTGCACCCATTGCCGGGTGCCGAAGGTGCTTGTAAGATGTTATTTATTTATTTGGCATGGGAGTGTTGTACTTTGAATGCATCTGAACTTGTTTGGAATGTTTTTCAATTTTGTTTGATTGCAGACAGGCAGACAGAGTAAAAAATATTATCGCACTCCCCTCTGTGAATGCGTGTTCGGGACAAATTCAGAGCCAAAATAGTGCAAAACTGCAGGTTTGTTTTCGAATTTGTGGTCCAATTCACGTTCAAAATATAACATTCAAGTTAAAATAAGTTGTTCCTGGATCATAAGTTGACGTTTGTGGACAGACGGACGGAGGTCAACCAGTTGCTTAACCCTGCTTTTTGCTTTATGTGTTGTTACGGATTCGTCACTTCCGTAGTGGTGGTTTGCATCCACTGTAAATATTTCCGATTCCATGTATTATTATTGTTGTCATTTAAAGGGAATAGATATTTCTAGTTTCAAAAGTTAAAAGTTAATGTTAAAAGAAACAGGAAACCGGATCGGGAACCGGACGAAAAACTGGAAGAAGAAGAGGAGAAAAAAGGGTGGAGCGAAGTAAAGTCGGACAAGAATCTGGTTGCTTTGCGGTCTGGATCGAACGTTGTCAAGCAAGAGTCACGAGTGAACTTTGGGTTTCCTGGGAAAAGGGATTCCTGCGATTGAGTTATCGCTGTGACTGATCAACCTGTGTGTCAGGTTTGGCGTTGGATTCCGAGGAATCATCGTCGGGTCGTTGTGTCTGGAGAACGAGCAGTCAGCCATTTGGACTCGCGCACTTTGCTCATCGCGAAAGGTCTTTGCTTCACGTCAGCCTTTTTCACCATTCCGACGTCTATCTGGGATGTGTGTGTGTGCAACGCGGAGTTTGAAGATTAATTTGCGGTTCACCGACTGAACCGTTAACGTTCATACCTGGAGGGCGCCTTTGGATTTCCCATTCCTCCGTGAGTTTGCCTTGTGGCAAACAACACAAGCGCGCGGTTTTGGACCACGTGACTTTTTGCGCCGCTTTGGCCGCGTACGCCTTTATGCAGTTTTGGCGGTGTGACTGGGCCTGTAATCTGAACGGGATTCGGGTTTGGATTCGACATCTTTCTGACGATCGCTGGAGGGGATCAACTTGAGCTCGAAGACGGGAATATAGTGACATTGGGGAATGTTCTTTTTTCACTCACTTGGAGCACAGTGAGTTACCTGATATTAGCTGATGGTACCATCATAAGATATATGTTGATTGTACTTTTGATTGCTATCATTGTTGTACTGTTATTCTTGTGTGATTTTTAATACAATATTTGTTTGTTAGTAACAATTGGTGTGGTTTCACCATTGATTTTTGACACAGAATAACACATTTTTCTGCCGTGACTCCTCTCGGGGCTCGGAGGTACACCGCGACCAGGGGGTTGGGGAGGAGCACGTAACATAAATTGGGGGCTCGTCCAATTGTCTCAGGGGCTAGAAATTGGGTCTTCGTCCGGGATTAAATTCCCTAAGAACATTCGTCTGGGATAGAATTCCCTAGCATTCCCAAAATTCCCAAATTTGGAATTTTTCTAACATTTCCAAATTTTTCAAAAAAATTGGAAATTTTTGTGTGAAGGTTAACAGATGTTAACTAATAGTCACCATGGTGTTTGATGCAGAACAGTTTGCGGCATACCCTAGTGAGGCATATTTCCAAGCGTTAAAAAAATCGGAACTCTTGATATTGGCCAGACATTTTAACTTGGAGGTCCGAGTTAATATGAAGAAAGCAGAGATGCAGACATTGGTGATATAATCTCTGGTGGGACAAGGAACATGGACAGAGGTAGCCTTGGATTGGTTACCAGAGGAAAAAGAAAATGTGGAGCTCTGGAAAATGGAGATGCAACTGAAGAGCCAGGAAAGGTTAAAAGCAGAGGAAAGGAAAGCAGAAGAAAGAAGAGCAGGGGAAAGAGCAGAGGAAAGGACAGCTGCAAGTGAACTCGAGGAGAGAAGAACAGAGGAAAGGAGAGCTGAAAGAGAACTCGCGGAAAAAAGAGTAGCAAAGGAACGAGAACTCGAGGAGAAACGAGCAGAGGAAAGAAGAGCCGAAAGGGAGTTAAAGGAACGTGACATGGAGTGTCAGAGGGAAATTAAACTCAAGGAACTGGAATTAATGAGAAAACGGGGAGATCCATGCCGGCTAGTTCGACAACTATTCAGAACACTTGGGATGTTGGTAGGCATGTGAGGCTGGTTCCACCCTTCAATGAAAAGGAGGTAGCCAAGTTTTTTTTACACTTTGAGAAAGTGGCTCAAATGATAAAATGGCCTGTGGAGTCCTGGACTATGTTAGTGCAAAGTGTTCTGGTGGGTAAAGCTCAAGATATATTTTCGGCTTTACTGATTGACCAATGTGTAGATTATGAGATAGTGTAGAAAACCATTTTCAAAGCCTATGAATTGGTCCCTGAAGCTTACCGGCAAAAATTCCGGAATGCCAGGAAGAGGGAGAGTGAGACCCAAGTGGAGTTTGCCCGAATGAAGGAAACCATGTTTGATCAGTGGTGTGACTCGAAGGAGGTTGGGAAAGACTTCAACCTGTTACGACAATTGATCTTGGTGGAGGAATTCAAACAGTGTGTCCACGAGGACATTAAAGTACATCTGGAGAAAAAGAAGGTACCAGAGTTGTATGAGGCAGCAACCGTGGCAGATGACTATGCCTTGACACACAGGATGGGGTTCCACAAACCTAACTTCCCGCCTCGGATTCACCAGGGGAGTTATGGTATATCAAGTGCGGAGAACAAAAATTCATGGAGGCGACCGAGAGATGACTATGAGTACAAATCTGATACCACGACTTTTGGGGATCAGAAGACTACAGTTCCAAGACAGACTTATCTTCCGGGGGGCTCGAGGCAGACCACGAGTTTTTCCTCCGGGTCTACATGCGCTTTTTGCAAGAAACCTGGACACTTGATGTCCCAATGTTATGCCCTGGAAAGGAAAAATCAGGAGCGGAGTCAGACTAGTACAACTCCGAATGCATTGGCAAATGTGAGAAATCGTCCTTGGAGGACAATGCCTTGTGAAGGTTCCCATGCCAAAGTTACGGCATCACAGAACAACCTTGTTCAAAAGGGTTATAAACCTTTTATTTCAGAGGGGTTTGTGTCACTGGATGGAGACGTGACTAACCAGAGACCTGTTAGGGTATTGAGGGACACAGGAGCACATCAATCTTTGATGCTTGCAGGCATTTTGCCATTGTCAGAGAAGACGGCAACTGGTGTTAGCATTCGTTTACAGGGGGTTGGTGGCTATGTTAGAGCCCAACTTCATGTCATCCATTTGCAGTCTGATTTGGTGTCAGGACCGGTCACCGTAGGTTTACAAGCCATTCTTCCTGTAGAAGGAATATCTTTTGTTATCGGGAATGATTTGGCAGGTGGTCAAGTCTCTGGTAACCCGATGTTTGTTGAAAAGCCTAGCATGGAAAATAACACTGCACAGTTAGAGCAGAAGATTCCGGGTATCTTTCCCTCCTGTGCGGCGACTCGTCCTATGGGTAGGCAGCGCTCTGAAGAGAAGAGGAAGGTACTGACGTCACGCTTGGCACAGGCACCTCTTGTCAAGTACCCAAAAACTAAGTGTCAGCACATACAAGTCATGGATGGAGGCAATGTTGGCAAGCTCTTTGTAGGTGGACTGAACTTCAAAACAAGGGAGGTTGTTCTGGACTCTGTCTTCGGCCAATATGGACCACTCTTGGAAGTGCGGCTGATAAAAGATAGGGAGACGCAAAAGTCAAGAGGGTTTGGCTTTGTCACGTTTGAAAACACGAAGGACGCCAAAAATGCAGAATTGAATTTGAATGGCAAGGATTTGGATGGTCAGACCATAACAGTAGGGAAGGCAGGCCATGGGCGTCGAAGGGGCTACGGAGGAAGAGAACGTGGCGGTAGTTTCAGGGGTGGCTATGGCTCCCGGGGTGGGAGTAGTAGTTTTGGTGGTGGCCGCAGTCGAGATTACTATGGAGGCTCCCAGAGTTACGGCAGCTCCCGCAGTGATGATTATCAGGGTAGTGGCCGAGAAGGAGACCACTATTCCCGTGACTACAGCGACAAGTGCCCCAACCATGATTATTATGAAAGTCAGGAAGAGTTTGACGCACTGAATGCTGCGGAGCAGCCGAGCCAAGATTCCTATACGGATTAACCGTGAACTCCACGTTCCTAAAGGCATCCATGTCGTGAATACTTCCAGGCCTCACCACCCAACCACCATGAAACCTGGCTCTCAGCTCGGCCTCCCTAAAAAAGTGTTATAGATTTGCTTGACTTTGGATTTTTGATCACAACCCCTTAACCTTCATTCAAAAAAATGAAAAATAAAAATCAGAGGTTGAGGAGATGGAGTTTGGCTTTGCAGGAGTTCAACTTGGAGATTGAGCATGTAAAGGGCAGCGACAATGTCATGGCGGATGCTTTGTCCAAATTGAACTAACTTTGGAGATCTCTGTAGGTTGTTTGAAGTTTTGTTGCTTTATTTTGGGGAAATATTGATTATCGTTGCTCACGGGAATTGATGATTTGGGTGTGAGTTTACTTTTGTTTGTTGGGAGAATTTTGCCTACAAAGAAAGTTTTGACTATGTTCAAACTTTCTTTCTTGAGGGGGGGGGAAATGTTACAGATTCGTCACTTCCGTTGTGGTGGTTTGCATCCACTGTAAATATTTCCGATTCCATGTATTATTATTGTTGTCATTTAAAGGGAATAGATATTTCTAGTTTCAAAAGTTAAAAGTTAATGTTAAAAGAAACAGGAAACCGGATCGGGAACCGGACGAAAAACCGGAAGAAGAAGAGGAGAAAAAAGGGCAGAGCGAAGTAAAGTCGGACAAGAAGCTGGTTCCTTTGCGGTCTCGATCGAACGTTGTCGAGCAAGAATCACGAGTGAACTTTGGGTTTCCTAGGAAAAGGGATTCCTGCGATTGAGTTATCGCTGTGATTGATCAACCTGCAAGTCAGGTTTGGCGTTGGATTCCGAGGAATCATCGTCGGGTCGTTGCGTCTCGAGAATGAGCCGTCGGCCATTTTGACTCGCGCGCTTTGCTCATCGCGAAAGGTCTTTGCTTCGCGTCAGCCGTTTTCACCATTCAGACGTCTATCTGGGATGTGTGTGTGCAACGCGGATTTTGAAGGCAAACCTGAGGTTCGCCGATTTGGAGCTGTAAAACATCCATACCAGAGGGTCTGATTTCCCAGTTGCCTTGAGTGCGCTTTTACGCAGCTTTGTGCCGCGTGACTCTTTGTGCTGCTTTGGCCGCGTACGCCTTTGTGCAGTTTTGGCGGCGTGACTGGGCCCGTCATCTGAACGGGATTCTGGTTTCGATTCGACATTGCTCTGACGATCGCTGGAGTGGATCAACTTTGAGCTTGAAGACAGGAATATAGAGACATTGGGGAATGTTCTTTTTTTTATTCACTTGGAGCACAGTGAGTTACCTTATACTAGTAACTAGCTGATGGTACCATCATAAGATATACATTGATTGTACTTTTGATTGCTATTATTGTTGTATTGTTATTCTTGTGTGATTTTTAATACAATATTTGTTTGTTGGTAACAATTTGTGTGGTTTCACCATTGATTTTTGACACAGGATAACACACTTTTCTGCCGTGACTCCTCTCGGGGCTCGGAGGTACACCGTGACCAGGGGGTCGGGGAGGAGCACTTAACAACAGTGATGTGGCTTTTATTGAAATTCTACAAATACTGTTTAGATTTTGATGATTTGCGTGCGATATGATAAAACGGATGTTTATATGAATCGTTTAAAATAAAAAAAGCCTTCAATTTGTGATATTTTGCCTTTTCATTTGGGCCTCCCAATTGAAGCCCCACCCTTAGGGCGGGTACCGTTGCTAGTAACAATAATTAACAAATGACAAAAACATTAAATAATTATAATGATATCATCATAGTAAAAAAACAATACCAACAAAAATCAAAAACAAGTTTCAAGGAAACCCAACCACACCATACAATCCCAAACTTTTTGCAACAAATCCCCATACCCCCACACCGCCCCACCCCTGAATCACAAGCCAACCTATCTCAAACTAACACAGAGGGAAGTCTGTCTGTAGTTTCAAGCTGTTTTTCAGTTTGGCACCTCTTTATTCATTATTTTTTATACAGTTTTGGAGGATGGCCTTGTTGAGCAAGAGTTGGTTGATTGTTCCATAGCAGTTTCTCGTTCTGCTTTTTGTTCTGCTTCTAGACATTTTGCTTCTGTTAAGTGATCACACATGTATTATGATGAAGCCTGTAAAGAGAGTGTATGCTGTTGGGAGGTATGTTAGAAATCTGCATTTTTGAGGCAGTTGTATTTTAAGATTTGCCTAACACTAACCCAAACTCTAACCATAAACCCTAACCCATAACTGAAAAACACCATTAGCTCATTATGGAAGGCAATGCGAAAAGGAGAAGTGAAATGGAATTAGTAAGTGAAGCTTAATAATTTGTTTTGCCAGGATTTTTTTTTTTCTTAAACCTAACATTAACCCCTTAAATCCTTAACTCTTTACGCCTATCCCTTAACCCCTTACACTTAACGCCTTGACCGCTAACCCTTCCGTTATACTATTTTGCTATTTTAAACCTTATTAAGTCTTCTTAGCTATTACATTATTGTAACCGTTAGATAAATCATCATGTCCTTTGTTCCCAGTACCCGTTCCTCCAGAAACAATCTCCGTGGAACCAAACAATAATGGATTCATTCTACGCTGGGCACACAAAAAAAAGAGGGCTGAAACTTCGTATAACGTCACAGCACAAGCAACAAATGGCACTGTTGTTCGCCGCATCATGACACAAAAGGACCACGTGGTCATTTCTAATATTCATCCAGGACTTCTACTCTTGATTCAATTGAGTACTGTGTCAAAGCAATCATTCAGCAAGTCGATCAATATCACAGCATCTTCATGCAAGTTCCCTGCAATTCTAATGACTTCATCCTTATAATGCTGTAGGAAAAATACAAATAGACCATTATAACAATGGAACATTTATTTTGACATGTGAATCAATTGAATGATTTGTAATGGTGCGTGTGTGTGTTTCTGCATATAAAGTCTATTTGAAAAAATATATATATATATATATCTATCTATAATTCCAGTAATCTCTGTGTGTATGTGTGTGTGTGTGTATGTGTGTGTGTATGTGTGTGTGTGTGTATGTGTGTGTGTCTGTGTGTCTGTGACCGCTGTTTCTCGACAACCACGGGTCCGATATACTTGAAACTTGCCAGGTATATTGCTGGGGACCTGAGGATGTGCCTTTTCAAGGTTTCATATTAATCGGAGAAGTAGTTACTGAGCTATGGCGATTTCTTTACCAAACTCCGCAAGCCGTTCGCTTTGGACCAAACCATTTCATGTAAATAGAGGGGGGGGATTGTCACCGTACTCGCAAGCCGTTCGCTTTGGACCAAACCATTTCATGTAAATAGAGGGGGGGGGATTGTCACCATACTCGCAAGCCGTTCGCTTTGGCTTTGCGAATGGACCAAACCATTTCATGTAAATAGAGGGGGGGGATTGCCACCGTACTCGCAAGCCGTTCGCTTTGGCTTTGCGAATGGACCAAACCATTTCATGTAAATAGAGGGGGGGGATATAATTTTAGATATATATATAGTACGGGCATGCCCTAGTATATATAAATGATCGTTTTAAGGCCATTTTCCCCGCTGGGGCAGGGGTTAGCCTTCCGGGCCCCATGACAATCATGGTTCCCTGTTTGAGGTAATGTTTTTATGGCCGGATGCCGTTCCTGACACCAACCCTTGGTCGCCTCTTACGATGCGCAGATACAGTGTACCTATTCTAAGCCGGGGTACACACCGGGATCATTCATCCCAGCAAGGTGGTACTCAATTTGCCGACCTCGGAAGGATGACAGGCTGAGTCCACCCCCCTGGCGCTAATTCAACGATCGACCGGGATTCGAACCCAGGATCGTCGGATCCTAAGCCGGCACCCTAACCGCTAAGCCAACACCAGCGATATATATATATACTAGTGGGGTCACCCGTGGGAATCCCACGGGCATGGACGTGTGTGACATTTCGACATATTGAGTTAGATGCTGCACCTGTTTCACAATAACACACACACACACACACACACACACCTCGTTTTTTCATTTCTGTATGTCACAATTCGGTCTCTCTCTTATTCACACACCCACACACACACACACACACACACACACACATACACACACACACACACACACGTACACCGACACACATATACACATACACACACACATATATACACACACACGCAAACACACATACACATACACACACACACACACACATGCACGCACACGTACACACACATGTACACCGACACATGCATATACACATACACACATATACACATACACATATGGATACACACACATGCACACACATACACATATACACACACAGACACATACACATATACACATACACACACACAGACACACACACACACATGCATACACATACACACATATACATACACCCACACACACATGCATACACATACACACATATACATACATACACACACATGTACACCCACACACATGCACACACATATATATACACATACAGACACACATATATACACATACAGACACACACATATATACACATACACACATATATACACACACATACACATGTGTACACACACATGTGCACCGACACACATGCACACACATACACATATGCACACATATATATACACATACACACATGTACACCCACACACACACATACATACACACACACACACACACAAACACACACACACATATACACACACACACACACACACACACATATACACATACAGACACAGACATATATATACACATACACATATATGCATGCACGCGCACACACACACACACACACACACACACACACACACACACACACACACATATATGCACGCGCGCGCACACGCACACACACACACACACACACACACGTCCCACATGTATATATCCCACATCCCACATGTATATACAATATACATGTTTAAAGTGTACGTGCCCTTCCCCCCTCCCCCGCCGGGCAACGCTGAGTACTTCTGCTAGTAACTAATGAAATAAAAACGAAGAAATATCTCTGGGTAATTTCCTGAAACTCAGTGAAATTCGCTGAAATTCGCTGAAATTCGCTCGGTGTATCGGTGAAATATTTTATTTGGGCGGTGTAGAATTGCTTCGAACGAAATATCTCTTAGCAATTTCCCGTCTGTGTTTCATGTCCATGCACACGTGAAATGGAGTTTGTTTTTGCACACGTGAAATGAACATGTGAACCTTTACTTCCGGATAATAATGTTGAATGAAATAAAAACGAAGAAATATAGTGGGGTCACCCGTGGGACATTTCGACATATTGAGTTAGATGCTGCACATTCAAAATGGTTACTGGCAATTCATCAGATCCAGAAATGGTGTAATGAACACAATTTATTTATTTCACATAATATGTGACCCCTCACTCCTCTCCACCTGACACTCTCCTCTCTCCACCTGACACTCTCCTCTCTCCACCTGACACTCTCCTCTCTCCACCTGACACTCTTCTCTCTCCACCAAGCACTCCTCTCCTCTCCCTCACATTCCTCTCCTCTCCAATCCCTCACCTCTCCAATCCCTCACACTCCTCTCCTCTCCAATCCCTCACTCTCCTCTCCAATCGCTCCTCACTCGCCTCTCCAATCGCTCCTCACTCGCCTCTCCAATCGCTCCTCACTCGCCTCTCCAATCGCTCCTCACTCGCCTCTCCAATCGCTCCTCACTCGCCTCTCCAATCGCTCATCACTCGCCTCTCCAATCGGCTTTCCCCGTCTCGTTTCTCTCGTTTTTCTCCCGTCTCGTTCTTTTTCTTGCTCCAAATCGGCCCGTCTCGCCCGTCGGAATCGGAAATCGGGCCGTCTTGCTTTCGTGCTTGCGCGTAAATAAATTGTGTTCATTACACCATTTCTGGATCTGATGACTTGCCAGTAACCATTTTGTAAAAATGAATGTGCAGCATCTAACTCAATATGTCGAAATGTCACACACATCCATGCCCGTGGGATTCCCACGGGTGACCCCGCAAGTTTGCATTGACGTTCGTCGATGGACTCGTTCGCCCGTCTCATTCGTTTTCTTGCTACATCCTGTTCAAGTCTGCGTTCTTCATCGATCGTCTCATTCATTTTGGAAATAGAAGTTTCCACGCAGCGCATGAATTGTCACGATCCTCAAGAGGAAGTGTCTCGTAATCATCAAATGATAAATGGCAAGTAAATTATATTGTGGAAAATTAAAGATTTCAAATAAGTCCTATTTAAAGTGTATGCGCACATAACTAATAAAAAAAACGAAGAAATATCTCGGTAATTTCCTGAAACATATTTTACTTCCGGCTAATAATGTTGAATGAAATAAAAACGAAGAAATATATGTCGGCATCATTGTTGACGTTTTTGTGACGACTGTCATCAAACGAAAAAGTAATATATCTTAACGGAAAAGCAAAAGCGAATTTTTTATATATATCGACACATTGCCGTCGGTGTCATGTGGGGCGGTGTATGATACACCATGACGCGATTTTTAAAAATATATCTCTGCATTTTCCCGCGTGTGTGGAATGTTTGTGGAAAATTAAAGATTTCAAATAAACCTATTTAAAGTGTATGCGCACATAACTAATAAAAAAAACGAAGAAATATCTCGGTAATTTCCTGAAACATATTTTACTTCCGGCTAATAATGTTGAATGAAATAAAAACGAAGAAATATATGTCGGCATCATTGTTGACGTTTTTGTGACGACTGTCATCAAACGAAAAAGTAATATATATTAACGGAAAAGCAAAAGCGAATTTTTAATATATATCGACACGTTGCCGTCGGTGTCATGTTGGGCAGTGTATGATACACCATGACGCGATTTTTAAAAATATATCTCTGCATTTTCCCGCGTGTGTGGAATGTTCTCAATTATTGCTGACACCGAGTCTGAAACCATCGATAAAAATGAAATCATATGTTGAGTTAGATTGGAGATAAAGGCGTGAGAGAGACTCAATGGCCTTGAAATTACAGGCGTTTGAGAATTCATTTCGTTCTATAAACGGCAACTTTCATCGGATTTTCTTCCCGTTTTTTTTCAACCGAGTCTAAAACTATGTTAGCGACTGTGAAAAATGAAATGATATATCGAATTTGATTTGAAATAAAACTGGGAGAGAGAGTAAGACACCACGGGCCTACAAAACAGGCCTCAAAGCTATGCGAGTTAATAAAATGGTGGATATTTGTTTATAATTATATGAAGCCACTCCCAGAATGGGTGGAGCTATGGGTGGAGCTACTCTGCAAACCGAGTAAGCCACACCCCGGACAGACACCCAACAGACAGACAGACAGAATCATCTATGGCTATTATAATATATATATATATATATATATATATATATATATATATATATATATATATATATATATATATATATCTCTCTATATATATAAAGGAGGAGTGTCTGTCTGTCTGGATGTCCGCTTATAACTCAAGAACTACATATCGGAGAAAAGTTTTAGACAGATTCAGAATCAGCATAAAATTCCGGTGGTTATAGGCTACTTTTTATTTTAATATCAATGGTTTAAAAAACCGGGCCAGCTGCAATTCCATGGTGTAGTTTGTGGCGGCGCTATTGCCCCTTTCCGATCCCATGACGCATTGCGGTTCCGATTCGCGATAAGGTCTATGCACTATCACCGACACTTTTCCACCTTTTCCATACCTTTTAATCAGATTTACCTTATCATCCATCGTAACCACATTACGCTTGGAAACACTAGCATTATCCTTCTTCGGACCCATGGCTAACACAGACACAGTAAAGGAATACTGTACGTCGCCTCTGTTTTGAATGCGAATCAGCGGTTGCGCGTACGTACAGTATACTGTACGTACATATTTATATATTTTTAATGTGCTTTTTATTGTATTTTAAATTGTTTTTTAGCTTCTTTTATTGTTAATTTAGGTACTATTTTATTTATTTTAAATATATTTTTAAGGAAAACAAATGTTTTCACGTCCGTAGGAGTGACGTAAAGTCACACATAATGACAAAATGCGCGCCATTTTTTCGCGCCAAGAACGAATAAACGGTTTTTTTTTTTAGTTGAGATTTTATTCGAATTCAAATTTCATTAAATTTCAACTGTTGGAAACAATAATTATTTCAACTGTTGGAAATATTTTTTTGGTTTGTTTTTGGAGTTGAGATTTAAAACAACAACGTTTTAAAAGAACGAAGTTAACAAAACGTCACGTGACGTGTGAACGTAGATAAAACATAGGCGTGGATAAAATTACTGATCCACGTGATCAACGTGGATTGGATGATTTCAACTGTTGGCATATATTTTTCGCGCCATTTTTTCGCGCCAAGAACGAATAAACGGTTTTTTTTTTTAGTTGAGATTTTATTCGAATTCGAATTCCATTAAATTTCAACTGTTGGAAACAATAATTATTTCAACTGTTGGAAATATTTTTTTGGTTAACCAACGACGGTCGATTTAATCTCGACCTTCCCCTAGCAAAACACGCCCACTTTGCAACAGCATTAAGGTATAAACCGCTAACCATCGCGCCTCAAGTTCTCTTTGGCTGCTGATCAACGTTTATATTCGAGCTGTTTCGTTCTGCCTGTGGTGATTTTTCATCACAAGTAGATCGTGGCCTGCGTTAAAGTAATCGTTGCTGGAGCAAGGATCATCTGCTGAAACGTAATTATTGTCATTGTATGTGTGCATTTTCATACGCAATGTACAAATACAGGATTTTCGTTTATCCGTGTCGATTGGCTCAACATTGTGCGAAAGATGACAAACATTTCATTTATGCATGTGATCTTCTTTTCTTTTTATATAAATAAAGGAGGAGTGTCTGTGTGTCTGTCTGGATGTCCGCTTATAACTCAAGAACTACACATCTGTAGACAAACATGCATGCATGCTGACATTTGTGTTTTCGTCATGTAGGAAATGTACTGTGATATTGCTCTAAAATATACATGTTCTTTTCATCATATATTTGTCTTATTCTTATTCAACCCGGGCGAAGCCGGGTACCTCAGCTAGTATATATATAAATATATATATATATATATATGGTTCCCTATACTATATATATATATATATATATATATATGCTGTATATATATATATATATATACTTATATATATATATATATATATATATATATATATATATATATATATATATATAATTATATATATATATATATATATATATAATTATATATATATATATATATGTATATATATATATATATATATATATATATATGTATATATATATATATATATATATATGTATGTATATATATATATATATATATATATGTATATATATGTATATATATATATATATATATATTGTTACAGACGCGGTTTTGATGTTATTTTACCGAGCGGTTGGTATTACCGCGTCCGAACAGTTACTCCCCGATTAGAACCCGATTCCACCCGACGTTGACCAGATCGCACCACAGATATTCAATCGGGAAACCTCTAAAGCGACCGAAAGAGAATGAAAAGAGAAGAAGACAGAGTACGGAGGAAGAACAGATTTATTATACACACACAAGCAATGGATGGAAGATGCAGTCACACAGCGAATCGTTAACTTACACTATTCATTTTACTTAATCCCAAGACAACGAGTAGGACAGACGACGTTCACACTTACTCGGGGGATATTGCAGGCAGGTAGGGCTTGAGGTGGATTGCTGGAGAGGGAGGCGGGGTCGGAGGCAGCAGCTCTCAATTCCTCGCGGTTTTTGGCGGGAAAACCCTCCGTCGCGTATCCGCTGCTGTAGACGTCACGCGCTGGTTCGGCACACCTGCTCCTCTCCTTCTGGTGGAGCCGTCTCCCTCCTTTCAGCGCGTCTCTCCAAAGCTGGTTTCCTTTCCGAGTACCTCTCCTCTTTGGCTTGGAGCGTTTCGCATCTCCCCGCTCCTCTTGGTGCCGCCTCTTCGCTCCTCTCCCAGGTCATCTCCCAAGTCATCTCCTAAAGCAGTCCCTTACAGTCGCTTTTATAACTCGGGGCGGAATCAAGCCGCCGGCTGCGAGGGCACGCCTACCGGGTCGCTCACCGCGGTGCTGATTGGACATGCGACCCTCTGGCTCACTCCTCCCCTCTATGACGAGGTGGAGACACGCCTTTCTTCTCCGAGATTAGCACATGGGCAATGGCGGCTTGCGGGATTGAACACAACTCGCACCCTTTTTAAAGGAACTTTGGAGAGCGGAGATGTTTGGGGAAATTGCAAGGGCCTATGCTTATTTTGTTTGATACAATGCAAAGTCAATCTAGTGGGAAACACATATTTAGCCTACATAGATTAAGGAAATACACTATTTAAAAAGATATATCGTGACCTGCGTGTAAGTTTCATGGAATTAACTAGGAGGACGGCTGCGACCATTATTTACATTAACAGGGTGTTACACATAACAAAACCATACTTTTTACATTCGTTACACTTCCTCCAAAATTGTTACACTTCTCAAAAACCGTTACACTTCTCAAATTCGTTACACACTTCTCAAAACCGTTACACTGCACCCTCCTTTCTTCAGGCCCGTGCTCGGGCCTACAAAACTTTAACTTAGTGTGACACGTAGGTGTAATTCCCTCTACAATTAACCTGACCCTGAGTGTGACAATCTTAAAACACAAATAAGTATGTCCCCCTATTGCATTGCACCCTGTCTAACAGACTCAAGCCCACAGCTAACCGAATTACGGAATTATTCTCAAACTATACATTTACGGTGGGGAGCATTATTTACAATGACGTGATTTCTTATTTACAACGCAACCCAGGACCTGTGTTTTTTTTGTTTCTTTCTTAGGGAACAAGAAAAAGAAATTCCTGTTGGGAGGGAGGAGACAGCACGCATTGCATCGATGCAACAGTACCAATACCACCACAGCACCCAAAAGCACCAAAAGCACCACAAGCACCAAAAGCACCACTCGGTGCGCAGTCACCATGGTTCTTAATAAACACAACAAAACAACTGGTGGTGGTCTTCACTTTCTCTGCTGGGCCGATGTTCTTCCCGACGTCTTCTGGCTTCATGCGGCCTATTTGGACATAAAAAGCACAACTTGTGTTCGTTTTTATTTAGGGCCTCAGGGGCCAACTAAGGGTGGTCCACCTGTTTGGCATAGGTGCCACCTTACCGAGGTCCGCAAGCAAGATTCCCTGGCCACTATGGCCGGTCTCCCACAGAGGTGCCCTGCCCCAGAACCTGGGGTCCATCAAGTGATACTTGGCCGCAGAACAGCGGTCCATAAAGTGGTACATCAATGCAATGCATGCTGGTTCTGGGAATCTCGGGCGCACAATGGCCACCTCACGCACGCTCCCCTCGGCACCCAATGGCACACAGGTCATGTGGGAGACAAAAGAAAGACAATTGAGTGAGGGGTAAGGTCACAAGGGTACACGTCAATAAAGCAATGCAAGGCGAAATGCGTACGGAGGGCGAAGTGAGAAAGCTCGTCCCTACCGTACGTCACCCCCCTGTCACCTACACTACCCTTGCCCTTACCCCATATTTACAAAATCTACCCATTTACAAATTCGTCACTACTGTCACGTCTTCCCCATATTTCCTCTATACCAAATTCGTCACCACAATCCCTCTAACCAAAATTTGCCATCACCAATTCATCATCAATCCTCATAAGGAGGGAGAGATGGAATTACGCACAATGTCACACCCACGTCATGATGCGTCTCACAATCCAAACATTTGCATCAAAAATAATTAAACATGGCATGGTGCGGAGTACCTGTCACCTCAGGTGAGTGGATGCAGATGGTGTGAGGAGATCCTTCTTCCTAACTATCCTCTAAATGACTTTAACACACTTTACACTACCCGGGGTCTTTCCCTGCCAATCCATTGGCCAACTTACACTATGGGTTCTAAAAACCAATTCCCATTGACCAAACTGTGGTGCTTCTCAATTTGGGGTCTCACTCCCCCGATTCATCTCCTGGTGCCTTCGCACAATTTCTGGGCTGCGGCGTGTAGCTCTCCCAGCAGGTCTACCCACCTGCACACCTCCACCACTGCAGTTGCCACCCGAGCTTACCTAGCTCCTCACCCTAACCTAACTAACTGGGGAAGGCCCTCTCCTGGCTCTGTCACCCCTTGGTGCCCTCTGGCACTGGGCTACCCGGGTCCGTCCTCCGGATCCTCGGGCCCCATCCACAACAACTACTACCGGCTCCCAGAGCCCACCTGCGGCCTCACCTGGCCGACATCCTCACAGTGGTGGAGCGCCCAACCAACTACACTCACTAACAGGCTACACGCCCAGCCATTTCCACAACACTAATGCACCCATCCAAATACCATTCTGTCACCCGCACCACAGATGCCAATATCCAACCACAATTTACCTGTACCCTCTACCTAACACTTACACTACCCGCCCCGGGTATCCGTGATGGGGGTCCACTCTTCCCCCATTCACACCTTCGCACCATCCACTCCACTCCACAATTTCCACCATACTCACTCCACGACCATCCATTCCAATACTCCATTTATTCCACACTACCATTTATTCCACACAGCCACATACACCTGTTGTTGCACACCTGTGCCCTCACACCTGGTGCCACCTGCACCCTCCTTTCTTCCTGGACCATTTGGTCAGCACAACACGCAATCACCACTACTCCCTCATACACTGCTCCATTCACCTGTTCAGTTGCACACCTGTGCAATCACACCTGTTCAATTCTCACCTGTTCAATCTTCACACACACGGCATCATCTCAGCTAACTACTCCCCTCTGAAACTTGCGCTTCCCAGTCGTCCCTTTAAACTATTGCGCTCCCACGTCATTATCAACCACACTAAACTACCTGCGTCCCCACTACAGGTATCAGTCACTATCTAAACCTTAACGTTACCTAATGTCATCTTCGCTAGATCCCTATCAATATAACCAAGCCCTCCCTGGCTCGGTTGTCATAGCCACCCCATAAACTATTGCGCATTTGCCCCCACTTGTGAGGGATGGTGGATTGGCCATCCCACCACATCGGGGAGGTCCTACTATCAATTTGGCACACCAAATTTCAGCCAATTCAAAAATTTTCCATTTACTGCCAATTCTACCCACTATTATAAATTTCGTATCAAATCACTACTATCATCATCACAGTCCACTATATCCTAGCCTCGGTGCGTCGTGACATCATTAAACTCGGTTCGTAAAGCCGAGCAATGAATTCGGGTGGTTTGGTCGCCTGCAGGTTGAATCCGTCCGGCTTTCGGTTCAAGGGAGGTGGTTTGGTTGGACCGAGATTCCACGCACCATCTCGGCGCGGCACCTTGCGGTCCCGGGCCCGATGGCTCAATCTCCCCCGGTCGGAACCCCGTCCCCACGAGGGGGCACCGTCCGCTTCCTCCCACTCGCCCTCAAACCGGACCGGTCGCCTCGCCCGACAAAGCCCGGACTCGACCGTGCGGGGCGGGGCCAAGCCCGAATCGGCAACGACGCTTCGAAGAGAAGCGACGCAGCATCGACCCGCGCCGGGCCTCGCACCCAACAAAGCACCCCGCGCCCCGAGTGCTCGCATCGGCTATCCGTCGCCCTAACCACTAACCCGGTTACCGTCGATGCTTTACTTGCATGCTCACATGCATACGCTACCCCTTTCACCCTCACAAAACCTGGCGTTCCAACGCCATCCGTACATTCCACCAACGCTCTCTCTGTTACACACCACACCTCTCACGCACACTCTTGCGCACACTTCGGTCCACACCTCTCCTCCGTTACGTCCTCCGTAACACTCACCATGGGCGTGCACTCTTGCATCCACCCACTAACGCGCTCGGATGGGCTCTCCCACACTCGCGCCATGACCAATTCAGGTGTGCTTTCTCGCACACGTTCCACCACCACCTTACTCTCTGTGTCACACTTCGTACACCCCGACGTGCATTCTCGCTCGCACTCGGTTTCACACTCGCGCTCCGATGTGCCCTCTCGCACCTGCGCCATCACCAACTCACTATTCGTGTCACACTCCGTACACCCCGACGTGCATTCTCGCTTGCACTCGGTTTCACACTCGCGCTCCGATGTGCCCTCTCGCACCTGCGCCATCACCAACTCACTATTCGTGTCACACTCCGTACACCCCGACGTGCATTCTCGCTCGCACTCGGTTTCACACTCGCGCTCCGATGTGCCCTCTCGCACCTGCGCCATCACCAACTCACTATTCGTGTCACTCTCTGTACACCCCGACATGCATTCTCGCTCGCACTCGGTTTCACACTCGCGCTCCGATGTGCCCTCTCGCACCTGCGCCATCACCAACTCACTATTCGTGTCACACTCCGTACACCCCGACGTGCATTCTCGCTCGCACTCGGTTTCACTCCCACACTTTATAACACACCCACTCGCCGACGCACACTTTTTCCTCCCACGCGTGCCATTTCCACTCACACGGGACCCTTCACCAACGCCCGGATGCCTCCTCGATCCCAAGCGCGCGAAAATTCTTTTGTCGCCAAACATCCTCTTACAAAATCTCCCCGCACAATACACAACAGCACGACTCACCTGGGGGATCCTTTTCTCCACGCGAACCTGCAAACTTCCATTCGGGTTAAGCACAGCATCGTGATGTGAGCAGGGACTTTGTACATAATCCATTTCTCCCTGCAATTCCCGGGCTACCTCCGTCATCTCTTCAATGTTAATTCCCAGCACTGCTTTTTCTTTATTAACCTCGGCGACCGCTGGCTTTAATAAAACACCCTCCTCTACCTCAGCGGTCGCCGGCTTTTCCAAACCCCGTGTCGCGATTTCTACCCCCGTCATTGTACCCGTGCTTTCCTCCGCTTCGCTCAACCGGCGCTTCTCGACCCGCGTTACTTCCTTGTGCACCCCTGGGACCCTTTCGCCCAACTTGCGGTCTCTGTCCCTCTGCTCCCTTTCCTCCCTATCGGCCCTCATTCCGTTCGTTATTTGAACACCCATGTTGTTAATTTCCCTGTTGGATATGAGCCCCTGGGCATACATTTTGTTTTCTTCATCCCACTGGGTCAAAAATTTCAACAAATTTGCAAGAAATGGATCCCAGGCCGTTGGCACCACGGGCTCGGCTGCCGCGCGCTCGTACGAGGCGCCTTTTTGCGCGCCTGATACCTCGTGCGCGAGAGCGCCATTTTGTGCACCTGATACACCCTCAACCACCTCATTGCTCTCCTCTTCCCTTTCTTCCCCGAAGTCCTGGGTTACCCCTAACCCGTCTATCTCCCCCACCGACATCCGATCGCCTTGATTGTCCATGGCGCGATCTCAAAATTCGGGTTTTATAAAACAAAACAATTTCGGCAGCTCGTAATTTTGACCAAATTTTTTTCTTCTACACCTTTTAGAAATTTGGTTCGGGCTTCGAATCTCACTCCCCGACACCAATTGTTACAGTAATAACACAATTGGTGTTCCAAAATTTGGGCCTAACAAATTTAGTCCCAGGTCCGAATCCAACTCCTGACAACCAATTGTTACAGACGCGGTTTTGATGTTATTTTACCGAGCGGTTGGTATTACCGCGTCCGAACAGTTACTCCCCGATTAGAACCCGATTCCACCCGACGTTGACCAGATCGCACCACAGATATTCAATCAGGAAACCTCTAAAGCGACCGAAAGAGAATGAAAAGAGAAGAAGACAGAGTACGGAGGAAGAACAGATTTATTATACACACACAAGCAATGGATGGAAGAAGCAGTCACACAGCGAATCGTTAACTTACACTATTCATTTTACTTAATCCCAAGACAACGAGTAGGACAGACGACGTTCACACTTACTCGGGGGATATTGCAGGCAGGTAGGGCTTGAGGTGGATTGCTGGAGAGGGAGGCGGGGTCGGAGGCAGCAGCTCTCAATTCCTCGCGGTTTTTGGCGGGAAAACCCTCCGTCGCGTATCCGCTGCTGTAGACGTCACGCGCTGGTTTGGCACACCTGCTCCTCTCCTTCTGGTGGAGCCGTCTCCCTCCTTTCAGCGCGTCTCTCCAAAGCTGGTTTCCTTTCCGAGTACCTCTCCTCTTTGGCTTGGAGCGTTTCGCATCTCCCCGCTCCTCTTGGTGCCGCCTCTTCGCTCCTCTCCCAGGTCATCTCCCAAGTCATCTCCTAAAGCAGTCCCTTACAGTCGCTTTTATAACTCGGGGCGGAATCAAGCCGCCGGCTGCGAGGGCACGCCTACCGGGTCGCTCACCGCGGTGCTGATTGGACATGCGACCCTCTGGCTCACTCCTCCCCTCTATGACGAGGTGGAGACACGCCTTTCTTCTCCGAGATTAGCACATGGGCAATGGCGGCTTGCGGGATTGAACACAACTCGCACCCTTTTTAAAGGAACTTTGGAGAGCGGAGATGTTTGGGGAAATTGCAAGGGCCTATGCTTATTTTGTTTGATACAATGCAAAGTCAATCTAGTGGGAAACACATATTTAGCCTACATAGAATAAGGAAATACACTATTTAAAAAGATATATCGTGACCTGCGTGTAAGTTTCATGGAATTAACTAGGAGGACGGCTGCGACCATTATTTACATTAACAGGGTGTTACACATAACAAAACCATACTTTTTACATTCGTTACACTTCCTCCAAAATTGTTACACTTCTCAAAAACCGTTACACTTCTCAAATTCGTTACACACTTCTCAAAACCGTTACAATATATATATATATACATACATACATACAGTAATACCCCGGCCTACGTCATTAATTGGTTCCATAAGCCGTGACGTAACTCGGTTTTTGACGTAAACCGGGCGTAATGTCTTAAAAATGCCTTAAAATGAAGACAAACACCGTAAAACTCGAGTAAATAACTGGAGGAGGCTGCGGCTTCGCCCTGAATCTTTGCTGCTCCCCGTCGGGAGTCCCTCCGTTGTTTTCTATCGGTTGGGTGGTCTCTTCGAACGTGGTGACCGGCACGGACGTGTCGACTGTGAGCGGGCTTGTGTGCCGAGTGGCTCCGCGGCCTGCTTCACCATGGCATGCTTTACCCAACGTGTCCGAGCAGTTTCACTGGTGGTCGTGTCGTGCCCTCTGTGACGAACGAAAGAGCTCAGGGTTCCGTGAACCCGGCCGCCCCGGGGATCGACGCTCGCCTCCTAGTCGTAGATGTGCCCCGTCTTTCCTCGAGCGGCCGAAGTTGCGTGCTTCTTTATTTTTGGACGATGCGATATACGCAAAAACGACAACGTACAGGCAGGCATTTGCAAATCCATGCACATGTGCACATGCACACGTCGATCGGTTCGTTGACGCCGGATGTCGGTGAGGTGCCCGACGAGGCACCCCGGCTCGAGGCATGACACGGTCGTTGGTTTCACATAGGCCATGGGCCAGGGGGCCTGACCTCGTCGCAGACATTGCACACTCTGCACGGTGACGTGACGTGACGTCTGCCATGGACGGCCGTCCGAGCCGGCATCGTCGTCATGTTTCGCCGTTGCCACGTTACGTTGGTTGTTTTACACAGTAAAGGAATAATCACAAAAATACCAGCAAAAGGCAAAGCAAGCAGGCGACCGCAACATCGGACAAAATGCATATGGCGTCGCCTTTGTTTTGAATGAGAACCAGCAGCTACGTGTACGTACAGTATACTGTACATACATTTTAAAAATATTTTTAATGTGCTTTTTATTGTATTTGAAATTGTTTTTTAGCTTCTTTTATTGTTAATTTATGTACTATTTTATTTATTTTAAATATATTTTGAAGGAAAATTTTTTTTCACGTCCTATTATGATGAAGGAGTGATGTAAAGTCGCACATAATGACGTTCGCTGAACTGAAATGTACTCTAGAAGAGTGGCATAAAGTCGGATTTGACGTAGGTCGAAATGGCGTAAAACGTGGTATTGCTGTATATATACACATATGTATACGTACAAGTCGAAAGATTTGTAGCTCAGGATTCATATTGTAAACTGTAAAGGATAGCACACTGAGTAGTAAAATAATTTAAATTTATTAATCACATGACGTTTTGAGAGCAAACTAGTTCTCTTCCTCAAAGGCGTTGAGTGTGGTTTGGTGGTGAAACCGTAAAGTTCCGTTGGGGACGGTTATCATCATATACAGCATACAATGTGAAGATTGTGAAGCCAATTATTTGGGCCAAACATCCAAACGCTATACTGCAAGGCTGTGTCACAAATTGAGTGTGTGTCACTGTGTCACAAAGGATTTTCCTATCACGCGAACCCGGGTTACACTCCCCCTAAAATAGATTAATTAATTATGTAAAATGATTAAAAATCACGGGGCAACCCGGGTTACCGCATGGTGGATCATATGTATATACAGTGCCTATAGAAAGTCTATACCCCCTTTCAAAGTTTTCACCTTTTGTTGCCTTATAACCTGGAATTAAAATACATTAAATCAGACTTTTCCACCTTTATTTACCCACAACTTCCAAGTAAAAAACAATTTCTACTAATTTCAGAAAATTTAATAGAAATGCAAAACTTGGTTGAATAACTGTATTATAATATAATATTATAATAATCCTTATAATAGCAATTGTAAATTAGTTCAGGTGTAACTAATCACCTTCCAAATCACACACCAAGCTAATTGGCTTCCACCTGTGTTAAATTGTAGTGATTTTGATTATTTCAAAATAAAATCAGCTGTTACTGTAGGTTTCCTCTGCTGGGTAGTGCATTTCACAGAAAAGACTCATCCATGAGCACCAAGGAGCTTTCAAAAGATTTCCGGGATTAAGGTGTAGAAAGGCACAGATCAGGGGATGGGTATAAACATATTTCAAAGGCCTTGAATATCCCTTTGAGCACAGTCAAGATAATCATCAAGAAGTGGAAGGTGTATGGTACCACCAAGACCCTGCCTAGATCAGGCCATCCCTCCAAATTGCATGACCAAGCAAGGAGGAGACTGATCAGAGAGGCCACCAAGAGGCCATTGGCAACTGTGAAAGAGCTACAGGCATTTATGGCAAAGACAGGTCACTGTGTGCATGTGACAACAAATATTCCAAGCACTCCACAAGTCTGGCCTGTATGGTATGGTGGCAAGAAGGAAGCCATTACTCAAAAAAGCCCACATTGAGTCCCATTTGAGGTATGCATAAAAACACTCTGGAGAATCTGAAGCCATTTGGCAAAAAGTTTTATGGTCTGCCAAAACCAAGATGGAATTTTCTGGCCAAAATGCAAAACGTTACGTTTGGCACAAACCCAACACAGCACATCGCCCAAAGAACACCATCCCTACTGTGAAGCATGGAGGTAGCAGCATCATGTTATGGGAATGATTCTCATCAGCAGGGACTGGGGCACTTGTCAGGATAGAAGGGAAAATGGTTGGAGCACAATACAGAAAGTATCCTAGAGGAAACCCTGCTGCCCTCTGCAAGAAAGCTGAAATTGGGACGGAGGATCACCTTTCAGCATGACGTATGATGTATATATATATACGTACGTATGTATAACCTGATTCTTGAATCCCATAAATTTGATTTCTGATTTGTTTCGAACATACACTACATGACTAAAAGTATGTGGACATGTGGACACCCGAACATCAAACATCTCATTCGAAATTCATGGTCATTAATATGGCGTTGGTCCCCCTTTGCTGCTATAACAGCCTCTACTCTTCTGGGAAGGCTTTCCACTAGAGGTTAGAACATTGCTGCGGGGATTTGCTTCCATTCAGCCACAAGAGCATTAGTGAGGTCGGGCGCTGATGTTGGGCGATTAGGCCTGGCTCGCTGTCGGCGTTCCAATTCAAACTAAAGGTATTCGATGGGGTTGAGGTCAGGGCTCCGTGCAGGCCAGTCAAGTTCTTCCAGACCGATTTCGACAAACCATTTCTGTATGGACCTCGCTTTGTGCATGGGGCTATTGTCATGCAGGAACGGGTCTTTCCCAAACTATTGCCACAAAGTTGGAAGCACACAATTGTCTAGAATGTCATTGTATGCTGTAGTGTTGAGATTTCCCTTTACTGGAACTAAGGGGCTGAGCCCGAACCATGAAAAACAGCCCCAGATCATTATCCCTCCTCCACCTAACTTGACAGTTGGCACTATGCATTCAGGCAGGTAGCATTCTCCTGGCATCCACCAAACCCAGATTAGTCCGTCGGACTGCCAGATGGTGAAGCGTGATTCATCACTCCAGAAAACGCCTTTCCACTGCTCCAGAGTCCAATGGCGGCGAGCTTTACACCACTCCAGCCAACGCTTGGCATTGTACAGGGTGATCTTAGGCTTGTGTGCGGCTGCTCAGCCATGGAAACCCATTTCATGAAGCTCCCGACGAACAGATGTTGTGCTGACGTTGCTTCCAGAGGCAGTTTGGAACTCGGTAGTGAGTGTTGCAACCGAGGACAGATGAATTTTACGCGCTTCAGCACTTGTCGGTCCCGTTCTGTGAGCCTGTGTGGCCTACCACTTCGCGGCTGAGCTGTTGTTTCTCCTCGACGTTTCCACTTCACAATAACAGCACTTACAGTTGACTGGGGCAGCTCTAGCAGGGCAGAAATTTGACGAACTGACTTGTTGGAAAGGTGGCATCCTATGACGGTGCCACATTGAAAGTCACTGTGCTCTTCAGTACGCCCATTCTACTGCCAATGTTTGTCTATGGAGATTGCATGGCTGTGTGCTTGATTATATATACCTGTCAGCAATGGGTGTGGCTAAAACATCCGAATCCACTAATTAGAAGGGGTTTCCGCATACTTTTGGTCATGTAGTGTGTATCTGATGCCCCTCTAAAGTCTGAAATGTATAGCAGATGTATATGAATGTAAGATAGCCTGATACTATAAATATTCTTGCACTATAAATTAAACTCAACTTGGGCTATAATAATATGTAAGTTTGGAGTGTGAACTTGCCAAGTGTGCAATGAATGAGTGATGCTGTATATACATTTTCAGAGGAATTATGCATGGTTACGGTACCATAAGCACTCTGTCACTGAATGACTTG
>NC_136261.1:319371395-319396395 GCF_964187855.1 Myxine glutinosa | reverse complement strand
AGTAGTGAGGCACATGGTTGGGTGTGCAAGTGAGAGCACACCTGTGATTGTCACAGAGGAGGTGACTGAGGAGGAGGCGCGAAGAGGTGTGCTGGTGAGGTGTGCGAGCGACGAGTGTGTGCAAAGGTGTGCGGTGGTCAGGTGTGTGACCAAGTCTGTGAGCGAAAGAATGAGTGCAATGACGAAGTATGCGGGGTGTACGGGCGGCGTTGGAGCACCGAGCTCGGTGAGGGTGAAAGGGGTAGCGTATGCATGTGAGCATGCAGGTGAAGCATCGACGGTAACCGGGTTAGCGGTTAGAACGACATTTAGCCGAATCGGGCCCTCGGTGCGTGCCGAGCAGCTTCGCGTGCCGCGAGGACCAGTGGGGAGCCGAACCACGGCGGTTTCGAAAGAACCGCCGTACGCGATCCACGCTGGGCCTCGCTCGGAACGACCGCGTCCGTGCTCCACTAGGCGGAGCGGGCAGCCCGAAAGGAAGGGTCGTCATGGCGACCCCTTTTTGTTGAGACGTCCGGCATGTCGAGATCGGGCCATTGGATGGCTCCGTGCCGAGGTGGTGCGTGGGATCTTGGCCCGGGTAAACCTCCTTCCCTTCACCGAGTGTCGGACATATCCAACCGCCGGCACCAAGCAACCCGCATTCATTGCTCGGCCGTGCGAAGCCGGGCTGTAGAAGTGAATTGGCGCACCGAGAGGCACTAGTGAGTAGACTGTGGTGACGAGGATAGTGTTTTGGCCCCGAAATTAGAAAAAAAAAATTTTTTTTTAATGATTGGCAAAGGATTGGCAGTGATGATTGGCAGATGATTGGTAGAGTGATTGGCAAATTTTTGATTGGCTGAAATTTGATGTGCCAAATTGATAGTGCAAGATACCCGATGTGACGGGATGGCAACTCTGTCATCCCTCACAGCGGGGGCAAAGGAGCACTAGTCTTATGGGGTTTATGGCAGTGTAAGCTCGCCGAGGGAGGGTTTGGATAATGTATAGGGACCTAGAAGATGACCTTAGGTGACGGTAAGGTGAGGTAGTGACAATGATATCTGTAGTGGGGACGCAGGTAGATTAGTGTGGATGATAATGACGTGGTATGTGCTTAGTTTAAAGGGAAGACGGGGAGCACTAAGTTAGTAGGGCAACAGGTAGTTTAGATGATGCCGTCTGAGTGTTGGAGGTGTATTTAGAAGTGTATTGTGAAAAGTGTATGGCGAACAGGTGTGATTGCACAGGTGTGCAACTGAACAGGTGTATGGAGCAGTGTTTGAGTGAGTGATGGTGATGAGTATTGTGCTGACCAAATGGTCCAGGAAAGAAGGAGGGTGCAGGTGGCACCAGGTATGATTGCACAGGTGTGCAACTACAGGTGAATGGAGAATGGAGTGTGGAATATATGGAGTATTGGAATGGATGGTCGTGGAGTGAGTATGGTGGAAATTGTGGAGTTGAGTGGATGGTGCGAAGGTGTGAATGGGGGAAGAGTGGACCCCCATCACGAATACCCGGGGCGGGTAGTGTAAGTGTTAGGTAGAGGGTATAGGTAAATTGTGGTTGGATATTGGCATCTGTGGTGCGGGTGAAAGAATGGTGTTTGGATGGGTGCATTAGTGTTGTGGAAATGGCTGGGCGTGTAGCCTGTTAGTGTGTGTAGTTGGTTTGGGCACTCCACCACTGTGAGGATGTCGGCCAGGTGAGGCCGCAGGTGGGCTCTGGGAGCCAGTAGAGTTGTTGTGGATGGGGCCCGAGGATCCGGAGGACGGACCCGGGTAGCCCAGTGCCAGAGGGCACCAAGGGGTGACAGAGCCAGGAGGGGCCTTCCCCAGTTAGTTAGGTTAGGGTGAGGAGCTAGGTAAGCTCGGGTGGCAACTGCAGTGGTGGAGGTGTGCAGGTGGGTAGACCTGCTGGGAGAGCTACACGACCCAGCCCGGAAATTGTGCAAGGGCACCGGGAGATGAATCGGGGGAGTGAGACCCCAAATTGAGAAGCACCACAGTTTGGTCAATGGGAATTGGTTTTTAGAACCCATAGTGTAAGTTGGCCAATGGATTGGCAGGGAAAGACCCCGGGTAGTGTAAAGTGTGTTAATGTCATTTAGAGGACTAGGGCGTGCCCGTACGTGGGTGCAAAAAAACATGCGTGCAAACAACAACAACAAAAAAAAACTTTGAAACCACGTGGCAGTAACGACCACAGAACCCCCCCCCTCTATTTACATGAAATGGTTTGGTCCATTCGCAAAGCCAAAGCGAACGGCTTGCGAGTACGGTAGAACCCCCCCCCCTCTATTTACATGAAATGGTTTGGTCCATTCGCAAAGCCAAAGCGAACGGATTGCGAGTACGGTGACCATACCTTGGGAACCACTTGTCTGATTAATTTCAAACCTTGAAAAGGCACATCCTCGGGTCCCCAGCAATATACCTGGCAAGTTTCAAGTATATCGGACCCGTGGTTGTCGAGAAACAGCGGTCACAGACAAACACACACACATACAGAGATTACTGGAATTATAGATAGATAGTTAGGATTAGGAGTCTCCTCGCACCATCTGCATCCACTCACCTGAGGTGACGTAACTCCACACCATGCCATGTTTTATTATTTTTATGGTGCAAATGTTTGGATTGTGAGACGCATCATGACGTGGGTGTGACATTGTGCTTTGTTGTTCCATCTCTCCCTCCTTATGAGGATTGATGATGAATTGGGTGATGGCAAATTTTGGTTAGAGGGATTGTGGGAACGAATTTGGTATAGGGGGACGATGTGACGGTAGCGACGGATTTGTAAATGTGTAGATTTTGTACATATGGGGTAAGGGCAAGGGTAGTGTAGGTGACAGGGGGGTTGACGTGCGATAGGGACGAGCTTTCTCACTTCGCTCTCCGTACGCACTTCGCCTTGCATTGCCTTGATTGATGTGTACCCTTGAGACCTTACCCCTCGCTCATCTGTCTTCTCCCCTTTGTCTCCCACATGAGGACCTGAGCGCCACTGGGCGCCGAGGGGAGCGTGCGTGAGTCCGCCATTGTGCGCCCGGAACTCCCAGAACCAGCTGTCTGCATCGATGCACCACATTATGGACCACATGTCTGTGGCCGAGCACCACTTATGGACCCCATGGGTTGGGGCATGGCCCCTCTGCTGGAACCGGCCATGAAGGCCCGAAATCTTGCTGGCGGACCTTGGCCACAGGGCACCGATGCCCCACAGGTGAACCACACGTAGTCGGCCCTGTGGGCCATAAATAAAGAAAATAAAAACGGACACGTTAGGTGCATTTTATTGCAAATAGGCCGCCAGCAAGGGAAGATGACAACATCAGGAAGAAATAATAATAGCCAGCAGAGGGAGCCGAAGAGCAAGATACCACCTGCAGGGTTAGGGGTTGTTGTTTTTATTTTTATTATTGAACAGTGATGACTGTGCACCGATTGGTGCTTGAGGGTGCTTTGGTGCGTTTTGGGTGCTTTCATGGTGCATTGATGCAGAGCAGACTGTCTCCCCCCCAGAAAGAACAATCACAGGTCCTGGGTTGCGTTTTGTAAATAAAGTAGCGTCAATTGTAAATAATGCTCCCCACCATCAGTGTGTAGTTTGAAGACCATTCCGCAATTCGGTTAGCTGTGGGCGTGAGTCTGTTAGGTAGGGTGCAATGGAGCAGCGGGAAATATTTATTTATGTTTTAAAACTGTCGCACTCAGGGTCAGGTTAAATGTAGAGGGAACTACACCTACGTGTCACACTAAATTAAAGTTATAGGCCCGGGAGGGGCCTAAGAGGAGGAGGGTGCAGTGTTGCGGAAATGAGGATTGTATTTTTTTGATTGTATTGTATTGTATTGTAAATTGTTATGAATTATTGCTTTATTCTGAGCCCTCCTTGCTCCAGTCTGTTGTATAAAGGTCAAAGGGCGTTCCGGTAGTTAATTCCATAAAGCATACATTGAAGGACACTATAATACCCTTGTTCAGTAGTTTATTTCCTTATTCTGTGTATGAGGTTAAGGCTTTGTCTTCCATTAAAATGACACTCCATTGCACCAAGTGAAATAGATAGATCCCCTTTCATTCCCATTCCCAAAAACCGCAATTTCCAACTGTTCCCTCCGCGACTCCATTCGCCACGAGGTAGGCTCGGAGAAGAAGGGCGTGTCTCCACCTCGTCATAGAGGGGAGGAGTGAGCCAGCCCCGAACAACCAACCAAGCACGAGGGGTTTGGTTTGAGAGGGCGGAGGAAGAGCGATCGAGGAGGTTCGTGAAGGTTGAGGGGCGGGGCCTATATAACCCGCCGCGGGACGCTCCCCAAGGAGATGAGTTCTGAGTTCTGCAAAGAGACGAGCTTCATAGAGAAGTGCGCAAGGAGTAAAGAGAAGCGCGGGGAAGCCTTGAGAGAAGTGCACGACGTCACCCTGCTCGCTCCCAGCCTGACGAGGCCCGGTTTGCTGTGCGCCCTGCAAAGCCTTCCAGCTTGTGGTCCGAGCTGAACCTTCCTCCCGGTCCAGCCAATCGTTCCTGCCTCCATTCCCCATTCGTGTGAGTCCGTCTCTGTTTGTTCTGTCAAGGGTATAAGTTAAGCCTGTTTAGATAAGCTAGTAATTTTCACTGTGTCACCTGCTTTTTCCATGTTCCCTGTAAATAACTTGGACTGCTCCTTTTGCTTGTGTGTGTAAATAATAAATCCCATTACTCTTCTGTACGTCTTCTTCTTCCTCTTTACATTCGGTCGCTTTCGAGGTTTCCTAATTGAATATCTGTGGCGCGATCTGGCCAACGTTCGGGGATCGGGTGAATCGGGGAAACTGTACGACCGCGGGGCCTCCGCTCGGCAAACACAACATCTTATCCGCGGGCCGTAACAATACATACAGTGCATTCAGAAAGTATTCAGACCCTTCACTTTTTTCACATTTTGTTATGTTGCAGCCTTATTAGTCAGGCAGATAGGTGTAACAATTGTGGGTTTATACGTACAAGCATGAAATTTGGCACAGTCATAGATAATAGTCTAATGAATAATTCCAGATGTGGACCCACCGCGAAAACGTCCTATGGTAGCCGTGGCGGCCATTTTACAAAATGGCCGCTTTTAGTCTAGTGGCTAGATAGGGGTCTCGTGCACCCCCCCCCCCCCCGAAATATACTTCTCATTGGTGTCTATAGATAGGTGTCTATAGGGCAGTGTTGGTGAACGTTCTGAAACCAGTTGCTGCCAAAACCTTTGATGATTATGCGCTGAAAGTATTCTTGCCACACATACAAGGTCACTTGCAAAGAGCCTGTCCTGTGGATATAGTCTGGGACCAGTACCGTGACAACAGCCTGAAATCTCAAGCCAGGGACAAACGTGGGAAAGGCATTCGAAGGAGAGTTGACGGATCCACTGTTCTTCCAGGAAATTGGCAGCAGTTCCTGAGAATTGATGCAAACAAAACAGAACTGTTTGCCTTCTTGACAAAACACATCACACATCTTGTATCAGATAAGCAGATAGTCACCACGGATGGTTCAGATGTGACGTGCATTCCCGCACGCGACACCAGTCATCTTGCCCCATGTGACCATGAGGAGGCTGATACACGAATGATGATACATCTCGCGGATGCAGTCCGTGATGGATTTCAGAAAATTCTTCTGCGTACGGTGGATACAGATATAGTGGTATTGGCTGTGGCAGCAACAACCAAACTCAAAATCCAGGAGCTTTGGGTGGCCTTTGGGACAGGCCAGCACTTCAGGTATATTCCAGCACATGAAATTGCAGCATTCCTCGGACCAGATAAGTCACAGGCCCTCCCGATGTTCCATGCATACACAGGGTGTGACACAGTCTCGTCATTTAATACACGGGGCAAGAATACAGCCTGGGATACCTGGAAAGTGTTTGACGAATTGACGCCAGCGTTAGTTCATCTCTCCACGGGGACAGCAGACATCTCTGATGACGTTGTGGCAGTGCTCGAGCGGTTCACCATTTTTCTCTACGATCGCACCAGCAATCTCGTCAACATAGACGAAGCTCGACAGGCACTCTTCACGAATAAAGGACGAGCCATGCAAGCTATTCCCCCTACCAGAGGAGCCCTGGTACAACAAATCAAGAGGGCTGTGTACACGGGTGGCCACTGCTGGGGAAACATGCTCAAGGTTGTTATGGATCTGCCCTCACCTGGGGATTGGGGATGGATCGATCCCCACAACTGGAAACCCCTGTGGTCCATGCTTCCTGAAGCCAGAATTTCATCAAGGGAGCTGATTTGTTGTAAATGCAAAAAGGGTTGCAAGGGACGATGCAAGTGCAAACAAGCTAGTTTGAAATGTACCGCTTTGTGCCAGTGTGGTGGAGAAAATTGTGACGTATAAACAAGATCAAACTGGAACTATCTAGTAATATAAGTTACCGTTACAGTGCTTGGTGGGTTAATTGACATTGCTGGCAACACAAATGCAAATTGTGGTCATTTGGAGAATACAATTATGGCATATATGTGTATCTAGAGTCATTTCATTAGAATATAAAGAAGCATTTGTGTCGTCCGGTAAAAAATAATCGCGGTCAAAACGGCCATTTTGTAAAATGGCCGCCATGGCTACCATAGGACGTTTTCGTGGTGGGTCCATATCTGGAATTATTCATTAGATTATTATCTATGACTGTGCCAAATTTCATGCTTGTACGTCTAAACCCACAATTCTTATGATGGATACACCTATCTGCCTGACTATATGCTGAAATCGTTTAAATTCATTTTTCCCCCATCAATCTGCACTCAATACCCCATAATGACAAAGAGAAAACAGGATTTTAGAAAGTTTTGCAAATTTATTAAAAAGAAAAAACTGAAATATCACATTTACATAAGTATTCATACCCTTTGCTATGACACTTGAAATTTAGCTCAGGTGCCTCCCATTTCTCTTGATCATCTTTGAGATGTTTCTACACCTTGATTGGAGTCCACCTGTGGTAAATTCAATTATTCTCCTCCTCAGTGAAAGACACATGAAAGCCCACTTGGAGTTTGCAAAAGAGCACCTAAAGGACTCTCAGACTGTGAGAAACAAGATTCTGTGGTCTGATGAAACCTAGATTGAACTGTTTGGCTTCCGTCTTGCCACTCTGCCATAAAGCCCAGATCGGTGGAGTGTTGCAGTGATGGTTGTCCGTCTGGAAGTTTCTCCCATCTCCACACAGGATCTCTGGAGCTCAGCCAGAGTGACCATCGGGTTCTTGGTTACCTCTCTTACCAAGGCCCTTCTCCCCCGATTGCTCCGTTTGGCCGGGCGGCCAGCCCCAGGAAGAGTCCTGGTTGTTCCAAACTTCTTCCATTTAAGAATTATGGAGGCCACTGTGCTCTTGGGAACCTTCAATGCAGCAGAGATTTTTTGTAGGCTTCCGCAAATCTGTGCCTCGACACAATCCTGTCTCTTAGTAAGGGCATTTTATGAGATATTTCACAAATCTGTTAACTAAATTGTTACCAAAAAATTTCTTCACCAATATGTTTGTAAAGGTGTGTAATAACATGTGTTAAAATGTTGAAGTTCAACTCCCGTGGGAAACCCAGAAAAAAAGCTGTTGAATTCGGGTACCGAAAAATTATTTTCGAGAATTTTTATTTTTTTTAATCGGCCCTTAAGTAACTTATGAGGGGTCAAATAAGGGTTTTTCATGATTCTGAGTTGATTGTTAACATTTATATTTTCACTTTTACATTTACACACAAAGTAGCTTTTATTTCACATACATATATAATACTCAAGAGTTATTTCTCATTCTCAATGTCAGAAGTTTCAACAGTCATTGTCTATGTCTTCTTCAGACTCAACAACATCATGACTGCAGTTTCTGCATGTAATGCCATTACAGACTCCACAGGCCGAGATGCACGTGATCCCATTCTTCTTGCAGCTGCATCGCCGGTTGCTGCAATCTCCATGACTCAAGACCAGCCCCAGGTCGTGAACTGCAATAGCTCCTCAGGAGCCGTGGGGTCCAGTGTTGGAACTGGCTCATACCCATGCACACCTATTGTCCATCCATAGTCACTGGGGTTCAGAGACATGCTCTGTAGAAGGATCCAGTCCCGGGTCTGCAGGTAGGCACGGAGTGAATGTTGTGCAGCTGCACCCTCTGTTGGAGGTAGAGTCTCTGGTTTGATCACTCCTGCCGCTGCCTTCCTTGAGAACATGTTGTACCGAATTTCACCCTTCTTCAATTCCTTCAATCTCCTTCTCCTGGGAGGAACTCGATCTGTGTGCTCTGCTTTGCATCATTAGCATGGATTCTCTTCATCCAGCCATTCCAGTTGGAGTGTGGGAACTCAGGATCGTTGGCTTTGATCACCCACCCCGCTGCCCAGAATGTGTCACCTGGAGTGAGGAGTGGCTGATCATGAGCCAGGGAGGAGGAAAGCTCAGCGAGGGGGAGAAACATGATCGCGTTCGTTCCTATCTGTTTCCTGTTCGTAAATGGAATAATCTTTACTTCAGTTCCTCTCAGGATCTTAGCTTTGTCGAGTGCCTTCAACTTCACCCGGGGGAAAGCTGCTGTTGTCTGTGGATCTGGCAAAGGTGGTGCCGGAGAGGTGACTTCGATCCAACCCATTGAGTGAAAGGGAGTGTTTCCGTGAATAGAGACAATGTTTAAATCTATATTGTCTCCAACAAACTGAGTGACTGCATTGTTTGTTTCCCCAACCTCCATAAAGACCACCTGATCATTACTTGACAATTCACTTTCACTGGCTGGCACTTTGGCTGTCATCACTGATTGATCCTCAAGCGCAGCATCAACCGCAACCTCATCATTGATCTGTTCATCGGTTTCCTCCACAATGGTGTCAAGAGTGCCAGAAGTATCTGGAACATCATCTCCACTCCTACTATTAAGGAAGCAGTATTTGTAGTTTTGTGTCTCCGTGTAAGACTCAGTGTATCCCAGCCGGTGGAACTTGTTGAGCATCCATTTTGACCCAAATCTATGATCAAGTTGTATGGCAAGCCCCATTTGGTGTGGCAATACTCCAGACCGAGGTCGACAGGCCTTAATAAAATTCTGCCCCCAAACGGCAACTCTTTCGTCTGTCTTGACAATCGGTCTCAAGAACATCTGAAGGCTTGCAGGAACAAGTGTCAGCTGACTATCGATGTCAGTCATACTGTGTGTGGTGGGGTATGACTTTGGACCTAAATCAATCAAGGCAATATCATTGGATATGAACTTGAGTGCCGTCTTTATGATCTGAGTCTTCTCATCTCCATGGTCAAGATTAGCATGATGCCCTCGCAGAATATTGTCGGTGCCATCTTTGAGACAGAGTACATCTGCCCTTCTTTCCTGTGTTGTGAAATACAAGGTGTCTTCGTATTTCTCTAGAAGTTTTATCTTTAGCCAATGCTTTGAATAAGAAAGGCTCTTCTCTGGTGACTGATCAAACTCCTGCAGCTTTTCATGGACTTGGTCCATGTTCATTACCCCATGCTCTAATTCTGAGTCTAACCATTCGCAGAATTCAATAAAAACTGCCTCTCGCTCCTCATCAATACTCCTCTGTCCTCTCTTCCTTTTTCCTTCCTCATCAGTCTTGGACAAACTGTCACCTCTCGCAAACATAAGTTTGCATCGCAAATGGTACAGTGTTTCTTCTGCTACCAAGTCGTTGATCCCTTCCAGGCGTCCAGTGACTTCAGTGCCCCAGTCATCCCCGCGACTCCGTGCTGTCTTCAGCAAGCTTGCCTTCAGTGTATCTGCAGTCAAATTATCTGGCACTCTGTATTTCTTTCTAGCTTGTGCTGGATTATTTTTGTAGAGCTGGGCTGGTTGGTTGCAAAGAATGCATACATCCTTATACAGGAGGTCAACTGACTGTGATCTTCTAGAACTGCAGCCAGTTGATGAACTGAACTCACAAGTAGTGCGTCTTCTCTTCAACTTTGATGACTCTTTCTCTGCCTTTGATGCTTGAGCTGACTTCTTGGTGGTTGCAACAAAGTTGTTGTACAGATCATTTTTACACTTCTGGTGGTACCTCAGTTTTCCTTCCTTTTGAGCCTCCTTCATACGTTCCACAACAGTAACATTTTCGACAGTTTCTGCTTGTTTCAATAAAGTTGAGTATCCCTTTGGAGTTGCCTGTATGAGCCTTTCAGCTGGTGTATCCGAGCGTGCACAGATGAAGCAATTGAGCACAGGTGGAGTAACGTCTTCATCCATATTGCTAGACTCCATGTCCTGCAAAGTAGAAAATGAGATATATTTAGAAATTATTTTTCCACAAAGGAGTGTCTGTGGTGAAATATAAATGTTAACAATCAACTCAGAATCATGAAAAACCCTTATTTGACCCCTCATAAGTTACTTAAGGGCCGATTTAAAAAAACAAAAATTCTCGAAAATAATTTTTCGGTACCCGAATTCAACAGCTTTTTTTCTGGGTTTCCCACGGGAGTTGACCTTCAACATTTTAACACATGTTATTACACACCTTTACAAACATATTGGTGAAGAAATTTTTTGGTAACAATTTAGTTAACAGATTTTCATATGTTTCCCTTACTATCTGAGCTCTGCAGGCAGTTCCTTGGACCTCATGGCTTTAGTCAGGGCCCTTAGGGATATTTTGGGGCCGTTTGGTTCAAATTCTTCCAAAAGCAACAAATTTGGCCCAGATGTTGCCCATGCCATACTCTTTCGATTTTTGACGGGCGCCAAGACGGGCGCCCCCCCCCCCCCGGGGGCCCCATATTGGCGAAATACTAAATGGCCGCCACCCGGATTGGAGGAAAATCAGTTAAATAATCAAAAGGGTTGGAATAATGTATGATACCACTTTTCAGGGGTTATCGAGGTCGAGGAATCCAATTATGATGTTATTTTGATGATTCGAGGTCAAGGTCAACCCTCAAGGTCATCTTAAAGGTCATTTTTGAGTCAAACATGTCGGTTTTTGAGTTTTTTGTCAAGATTTACGCGAGGTTCACCATTTTATGTTTCTGGGTTGGGTACTCGAACTCTGACCTTATTTTTGACAATTAGAGGAAATATTTACATGTCTATTTCCTAATTTTCAGGCATATGCAGTTCATCAGTCTAATTACAAAGGTACGGATTTTGATGTTTTATGAACTGTATGCCATATCCTTGTGTTTAATTTTTGTGCGATCATGATCCGTGTTCATGTATACATGATTGTATACATGTCATAAATATGACGTCATAGGTCATGTGACCTGGCGGCCATATTGGATTTTATGAAAACCTTAAAAATGGATCCCTGCCTTCATTTTTCGATCGATTCATTTTGAACTTTGACCACTTATAGTACGCCATGTGATTGGATGCATATCTTAATTATGACGTCATAGGTCATGTGACCTGGCGGGATGGACCGGTATGGTCCCCGGATCATACCGCCCTTGGCGCCCGTCAAGAATCGAAAGAGTATGGCATGGGCAACATCTGCGCCAAATTTGATGCTTTTGGAAGAATTTGAACCAAAATATCCCTAAGGGCCCTGACTACTTGGTTTTTGCTCTGATATGCATTGTCAGCTGTGAGACATTATATAGACAGGTGTGTGCCTTTCCAAATCATGTCCAATCAATTGAATTTACCACAGGTGGACTCCAATGAAGGTGTAGAAACATCTCAAAGATGATTAAGAGAAATGGGAGGCACCTGAGCTAAATTTCAAGTGTCATAGCAAAGGGTACGAATACTTATGTCAATGTGATATTTCCGTTTTTTTCTTTTTAATAAATTTGCAAAACTTTCTAAAATCCTGTTTTCTCTTTGTCATTATGGGGTATTGAGTGTAGATTGATGAGGGAAAAAATGAATTTAAACGATTTCAGCATAAGGCTGCAACATAACAAAATGTGAAAAAAGTGAAGGGGTCTGAATACTTTCTGAATGCACTGTATATGTGTATATATATATATATATGTTAATGTCAGAAGATTAGCAGCTCAGGATTCACATTGATAAAATAAATAAATAGCACACTGAGCAGTGAAGGAATATAAATCTTTATGAACATAATTTGATATATTCATTGAGAAAAATAAATACCCTCCTCCCTCCCCCTACCCGCCTACCCGCCTTCCCCCAACTCCCTCCTGTTTGTTCTTTCGCTGGTTGAATCAATATGTTATCACCATTTAAGGTATCATATGAAACGTCACCCACTGTCAGTGCATTGCCTTCCACCCTCTATAACCTCTCTTCATGAGCTTCAACTTTGTATACAGTAAATAAATATAATATAGACGTAATCCAACTTTAACATTGCATGGCCAATTGTGTGAAAATTATCTTGTTCTTTCAGATTCAAAGAAATTTAAGGTTAAAATGACTTTTTTTGAAGACTTCAAAAGCAGCCTGGGAAATCCATATGGGAATTTCTACTGGAGCTTTGGTAAAAACCTAACCAAGGAGGTAAGATGGGGGTATTCATAATTTCCTGACTTAAAGGTTTTTTTTCCCTGATTTTTCCTGACCGCACTGTGGTCACAACCAATGACAAACTCCGATAACGGGCTCATTTGGAAACACACATTTATAGCACCCTCAAAAGATGAACAGCATGATGGGGAAACATTTAATGCGCTATGAAAAGATTAACTCGACACCTCTCATCCATGTCACCCTCTGCCACAGTTATATCAGAACAATCCGATTCGTCACACGGCAACCAACGCGATACGTACGTCACACGTATTGTTTAACCCAATATGGGGCCATTCAACAAATATGTAACATAACACTATTTTAGGGAGTCATCTACCATGCATGCTGACAGGCTTCATTATACCTTACAAATCTTTTTTGTTCGAAATTGATTCGATTTTTGGGGTACCTCGTCATGAGTAAGGGGGCCTTTACACAGGATGGCGACCTTTGTGCCTCCCTTTTGCGACCATAAAATTTGCCAGGTCGCCGTTGGAGGCTCAAAGGAGGCAGAATGGTTGCCTAGGTCGTTCAAAGGTGGTACACAGGAGGGTCAGACATCGCCATGGACGCCATGGTCGCCGTAAATTTTTGAACATGTTCAAAACAGTCGCACAAAGGTCGCCGAGGAGGTTGGTTGCTCAAAGGTGGCTTAAAGGAGGCAGAAGGGAGGCACAAGCATTGCCGTGGTTGCAGAATGGAGGCACAGTGGTCGCCCAATGGTCGCCAGGTAATAGATGCGTTCTGCTGCAAATTTTCCTGTCAATCTGGGCGATGCTTCTGCCTCCCTTGTGCCTCCCTTGTGCCTCCTTTGGGCGACCAATAGCGTGCATTGAACAATGACTGTGGTGACCGCTGTGCCTCCATTCGGCGACCACGGCAACCCTTGAGCCACCATGGCAAAGCTTTTGCCTCTCTTCTGCCTCCTTTGAGCCACCTGTAGTGCCTCCTCAGCCTGCCTATAAATAGAGGGCTGGTACCTGCAGTGGTTCATTGTGTTTGCAGTGAATGGTGAACAACTCGACTCAAGATAGTCTCCAGACTCAACAGGCACAAGACATCATGCCTCCCAAGAAGTGCACAAGACCAAGGGCAAAGAACCGCAGAGGTGCCAGGACAACTGAAGAAGAAGGTCCTGCTGGCCATGGTGATCGCCAAGAAGAAGTCCCTGCTGGCCAAGGTGGTGGACCTGATGGTGGAGCACATGCTCCATCCAAACTTGCTCTCCAATTGGTATTTTGTTTCGTAATTCTTGGGCCAACCCTTTGGAGGAGTTCATCGAACATCGCTGGCTCCATTCGAAAGTAATTGTAGAAGGACCCTTCATCTTCTAGCCGCAGTTCTTGCATCAGTTGGCTGTAGTCCCCGAATTGTAACCTTCTCTGTTGTGTCAGCCAGGGGCGGACCCACCAGGTTCGTGGTCTCCTTCTTCTGTGCCTGTTCATCCTTCTTCTAAGGACAGCAATGGCCATCTGGTTCACCAGCAGTGCTTGGTGACCTTGTAAGATGGCAGTATGCAAGAGGAGTTGGTTGTTCATCCCAAAATCTTTATCTTCTGGAGATGTTCTCACTTTGGCAGCTAGGATGAAACTGATGGAAAAGCGCCAGAATCAGGGCATATATATACCCAGGCACTCCAGGTTGCCCAGCAGTCGCCAGGGGTCGCCCAAACAATGTTCAAGGGTCGCCTAGGAGGCAGAAGCATGGTTGAATGGTCGCCCAGTGGTCGCCGTTAGTTGCCGTTGGTCACCGATGATAGCACAGAGGAGGCACAGAGGAGGCTCAATGGTTGCCCAAACATTGCTCGGGGGTCGCCTATGTAGCTTCTAATCGCGTTGGTTGCCGTAGGTTGCACAGGGGAAGCAGGCAGGTGGCGCAGTGGACGCACAGGTCGCTCGTAGATCGCCATGAAAATGCCCGAAAATTGCATTTTTGGTGGTTCAAGGGAGGCACAAGGATCGCTGGAGCAGTTACATAGAAACAGGATTTTCTGGGTTTAGGCGACCATTGAGCGTCCTGGCCATTTTTTGGTCGTTCAAAGGTGGCACAAAGGTCGCAGCCCTGTGCAAAGTGGGTCTAACATTCGACCCAAACAAAACCAATGGAAACCTGACGCGACAAACCCGGACAGTATATTAATCAGCAGAGGCCTACAGGCCTGATGTCTTTGGCACACCAGAAAACCAAGATGGCGGCCATATTATGTTCTCTGGGTGCCATGGCCATGGTGGGTGTAGTCAAGCGACAAATGTGGGTGGGGTGCGACAGCTGTCCGACCAATGGACGTGCACATTTCAAAAATCGAACACCAATAACAACAACAACCATGCGAAGCTCTTGTATACCTGTGAGACACGTGCAGGTAAAAAACAAGAGAACATTAATAGTGCAGAGCCACCACAGGGAATATAGGTTACACTACACCTGAGAACTAGTGTGGATTTCCTTACCTTGAGCTCTGTTGTTCCACTCAACAACTGACACACAGAACACTTTGGGAACCGGTGTTGCTCAGGGGAATGAATGCACAAACCATGAAGAGAATTGTTCTCAATTTTGATTTTTTTTGCGAGGCAACCCCTTTCAGCATTTTGCGGATAAAAATTTTCAGAATCTATTAAACTTTGAAATCTTGGAAAAAGGTGGGCTTTGGGCCGGTTACCTGGGGTAGAAAAGGTAAATGTTTTGGATGGGGGTTTGGAGATGGTTTTGGACCCCACCACATCAATATCAGGTCCTGATCTGAGATGGTCTTGAAGCCGTGGAGGGAAGAATGAGGTTGCAGAGAATGTGAAAGTCGGTTCCCCTCCCTCACTGAAAACTATCACAGAAAAAGCTTCTTCTTCCTAAAATAAAACCTGATAATGATGAATGAATTCCTCTCACGTTGTTGTATCATTCCAACAGTCTTTCAGTCAAAAAAAATGTCCAAAGAAACTTTAAAATCCAACAGGACGACACAGAAACTACTTTCATATTCTTGCAATCACCTTTGTTTTCATTCATATGAGACAAAACATGGAGAAACTTTCTGGTTAAGGGCTTCACTACCTTCTATTCTAACACCTGGAACATTCAAATGCATGTGCGGTCGTTGATCAAGCCCACCTGTGAATTTATGAAGCCCACAGTCATTGATCAAGCCCACAGTCAATGATCAAGCCCACAGTCATTGATCAAGCCCACAGTCAATGATCAAGCCCACAGTCATTGATCAAGCCCACAGTCATTGATCAAGCCCCCAGTCATTGATCAAGCCCACAGTCATTGATCAAGCCCCCAGTCATTGATCAAGCCCACAGTCATTGATCAAGCCCACAGTCATTGATCAAGCCCACAGTCATTGATCAATCCCACAGTCATTGATCAAGCCCACAGTCAATGATCAAGCCCACAGTCATTGATCAAGCCCACTATCATTGATCAAGCCCACCTTTGAATTTGTCATGCATACAGTCATTGATGAAGCTCACCTGTGACTTCATCAAACCCACCTACGACTTTATCAAGCCCACCTGCGACTTCATCAAGCCCACAATGATTGATCAAGCCTTCCTGCAACTTCATCAAGCCCACCACATCAATATCAGGTCCTAAGCACACCATCAATATCAAGGATCATTTTACTTGTACCGCCTCCAATTTAGTCCACCATGTTTCATGCTCACTTGGCAATAAACTCTATATCGGTGAATGTAGACGACGGCTTGGAGACCACACTTTAGAGAACACCTCTGCGATGTCAGAACCAATAATGATGATATCGGTAAACTGGTTCCTCATCACTTCAACCAGGCATTACAGGCTATTCATCATATGTCTGTATGTGGGTTGTTACTCCACCATGAAAGCAATGACTCCCAGAAACTCAAAGAACAGCATTTCATCCATAAACTTGGAGCAACATTACCAAACAGTTTAAGTTTAAACAATTTCTTTCTGCTTGTCACCGTGCCCATTCACGCTCATCCTTCACTCCTTTCTTCTTCCACTTTTTCAGTCCATTTCCTTCCTCCATCCTCATCTTCCACTTTCTTTTCCCCCTTTCCCTTCTCCCCCCTCAAAAATCTCCCCTCCCACCCTCAACCCCCCTCTACAGCATATTTTACTCCCGTCTACATCACCTGCTCCCTACTGCAGTACTGCACCCTCACTACCCTCTACTCCCCTCTGAAACCACCTACTCCCCTCTATACCCAATACTCCCCTCTACACCCCTCCACTCCCTAACCCTCTCTACATTCCCTACTCCTAACTGCTTGGCTTCTGCCCAGACCAATTCACCCTGGACATGCTCCTTCTATTCCAACAAGGGATTCATAGCATGGATCTCAAACACACCATCAGAGCTATCTTACTGAACCCCCCACCACCCCCCACTCCCTTGAATTTGATACTATTAGTTACGCAGCCCATTTTTCTAAACTGTTGTATAATGATATCCATGCGCTACTGACCATCAGTTTTTCTGCAAGCTCACAAACAGCCAGTTGCTTTAGATGGCATTCACTCCCATGCTCAACTAAAAGAGGTCGGTGTACATCGAGGAAGTATTCTGGAAAAAACACTACATTTTTCACATCAATGGCCTTTCGTCATCCTTACTATAATTCACGGACCAGTGTTTGTGTCTGTTTGTGCGTTTGCCTGTTTGTCCCAGTGCTCCTCCTACAGTTCTGGCCTGATTACATCCAGACTTGCTACATGGGATCAGCACGACCCCAATTAGTGTATAGGGGTGTTTCTTTATCTTTGCCAGTGGTCTTGGGAGGGAGGGGGGGGAAGGGATGAAAATTCTCTATGTAAATGTGCATCGTGTAGCCCCGCCTCCAGGTGGGAGCGGGTATTACAAGTCCCCACCCTTTACTGTCCAGTATTCATGTCCCCACGTTTTCCAGGGCAGTGACATGTTTTGACTTATAAGGAGTATGGGCTCATTTTTGCTTTATGCACGTAACCCGCATTATTTTTTATTTCATTTTCGGGAGCGATTGAGGGAGCTGTCAGTTGCCCATACACCGTCCAAATAAAGTTATGTGTTAGCAGAAGGTGTTGCATGCTCAGAACAAGATCGCCCATAGGGCAGGTACTCTGTTAGTTACAATAACATACATTGTTTCACTATGCAAAAGAAAACTCTGTGCAGGATAGTTCCTCACACCTCCACCAGGCTGCAGCAGCATCCTCTGCAGACAGGCTCCCTCTGCCAATATTGAGAAAATACGCAACTTGCCATCTTTCCTGTAAAATCTACGAGTAATATGTCTTTTAATGCAGGAAACATATGTAAACTTTTAAAACATGTGAACAAATGGTGTCATCAAAAATGTGTTTTAATATGTCAACTTCCTATAATACGAGTATGTCTTTTAATGTAAAAAAAAACATGTATTGGTATTTCTATCTTTATTAATGGCAATCAAACAGGTGATGTTTTCCATGGTAAATTTCCCTAATTTTAGTAACTGATGGGAAATCAAACAGGTGATGTTCTCCATGTTAAATGTCCCTTGTTTTAGTGGCTGATGGGAAATCAAACATCACCTGTTTGATTTCCCATCAGGTACTAAAACAAGGGAAAACTGTTCTTCATAAAAATTGCATAATGCTTTCTGTTTTTTGGGGAAAAGTGCCATTTTCGAAATGCCAGGGTTACACGGTCACAAAACATGAACATTTCAATTTGCATTTTTTTTTTTACCTTAAAAGTGGAATTTTTTTTAAATTCCAAAAGTTCTGTGGCCATAAGAGGTAATACTATTAGAAAACAAATAAAAGTCATTTTACCCAAGGAACACCCATAAGCCCCCTTTTCACGTGGCCCGCCACATATATAGATGAGTTGTACCTGACACCTTCAATTATAGACCAGTCAGCTGACCTTCTTCCCATTACAAACAAAGTAATGAAATAGAAAATTGCAGCTGAACTCAAGAGTCACCTCTTTTCTCACACTTTGATTTCTGACCATCTACTTGGCTTCTGTCCAGGCCAATTCACCTTGGGCATGCTCCTTCTATTTCAACAACTATACCTGCTAAAAACATGTTTTCCTTTCACCTAGAACTCCTTTCCTCATGCTGTGATGCATCCATACATTATTTTCCTTCTGTATAACTTTAGGCCCACCTTGGGTCTGTTCCTTGCCTTGAGCTCTCTTGTTCGACTCGAACAAGAGCCTCAATAATATATCTTCATCATCATCAATGTAGCATATCCTTTATAGAGTAATGATGCTGCGAAATACGTTTCTGGGTAAGGCTAATTTATGCTGGGTGGTTTGCCATTGCCTTTGAAGTAGTCGGGCATGGCAGGAATTTGTCATTTGTTCAGGGTGCCAGGCAATAACTTGCATACTCTTCTCGAAGGATACAGAGGGATTTTTAACATCTATCAACTAATCCTAGCTGATCTAAAGAAAACTATTTCTGGGGTGCCCAGTTTAAAATCCATCTGAAGAATAGCACGTAGCATATATTGATGTTTCATCCTGCCTGTGAAACACCAAGATGACAGTTTTATAGCTGTGTTGAGATTTGAATCCAGACTATGTATCATAGAGGTGTCTGTGCATACCTCTAAATGTAGCCTATCCTGTTAGCCCCCAATACTTCATGCAGTCACGTGAAAAAGTAAGTACACCCCATGTAAAGTTTTGACTTTTTCAACATATTTCAACATACAGCTATTTGATCTTCATTTCAACAAAATTGATAGATAAAGGTGATATAATATAACAAATATCATGAAACATTTACATTTTGTAGTCAATTGTATAATTTAAATAAACATAAATGCAAATTTCGCATGTGGAAAAAGTAAGCACACCCTTGCCTCTAATAGGTGGTATAGTATGGCAGTAGTCTGCCCTTTGGCAGAAACAACCTCAAGTAGGCGTTTCTTATAACTGTCTACCAGTCTCTGAGATCGACTGGGAGAAATTTTTGCCCACTCCTCCATGCAGAATTCTTTCAGCTGTGCGATGTATGGGGGGCTTCTTGCATGCACAGCTTGTTTAAAATCCCCCCACAACATCTTGATGGGATTTAGATCCGGGCTTTGACTTGGCCATTCCAGAACCCTCCATTTCTTTCTTTTCAGCCATTCCTTGGTGGATTTACTGGTATGTTTAGGGTCATTGTCATGTTGCAAGGTTTACCTTCGGTTGAGCTTCAACTTTCTGACAGATGGCCTCACATTATCCTCAAGCTCCCTCTGGTACAATGAAGAATTCATAGTGGATTCTATGATGGTGAGCTGCCCAGGCCCTGATGCAGCAAAGCTGCCCCAAACCATAATATTTCCACCACCATGCTTTACAGTTGGTATCAGGTTATTGTGGTCAAATGCTGTCTTTGGTTCTCGCCAAACATGTCTTCTGGTACTGTGGCCAAATAGCTCTACCTTTGACTCATCTGTCCAGAGCACATTGTTCCAGAAGTGCTGGTCTTTGCCGAGGTGTTCATTGGCAAACTTTAGTCTTGCCCTGATGTTCTTTCTGGACAGCAAAGGTTTCCTCCTGGCACACCTCCCATGTAGATCAAATTTGTGCAGCCTCTTTCTCATGGTAGACTCGTGCACTTTGACATCAACAGTGGCAAGAGCTACCTGTAGGTCCCGTGATGACATTCAGGGGTTCTTAGAGACTTCTTTCAGCATCTTACGGTCTGCTCTCGGGCTGAACTTGCTGGGGCGGCCTGGCCTGAACAAATTGGCAGTTGTTTGGAATCTTCTCCACTTGTATATGATCTTCCAGACAGTCGAATGATTGATTTCAAATTGTTTGGAGGTCTTTTTAAATCCCTTCCCAGACTCGTTGGCATCTATAATCTTCTTTCTGAAGGCCTCAGAGAGCTCTTTTGATCTAGGCATGGTGACGCCGCACACTTCAACAACAAAGAGCCAACCAAACTAAATGTCTGAGGTTTAAATAAGACAGGTTCCTCCAAGATCCTCTCCAACGATGTTCTAATCATTTGCACCTGAGCTCGTGCACCTGATTCTAATTTTAGGTATTTGAAGTAGTGATAAATGTAGGGGTGTACTTACTTTTTCCACATGCGAAATTTGCATTTATGTTTATTTAAATTATACAATGGACTACAAAATGTAAATGTTTCATGATATTTGTTATATTATATCACCTTTATCTATCAATATTGTTGAAAGGAAGATCAAATAGCTGTATGTTGAAATATGTTGAAAAAGTCAAAACTTTACATGGGGTGTACTCACTTTTTCACATGACTGTATGTGATCATGAAATGGACACAGCTTTGTACAAAAGGTATGTTGATGTGTGCATGAATATGATGTTTTAAGTTGCCAGCCCTTTTGTTCAGCTCATTTCCGTTTTCAATTCTCTTTCCGCTTTCTGCCATCAGTTTGAATCCTTCTTCCGGCCTCGCTTGCCTGGATTCCAAAGAGTGGTCGTCAAGGGTTATGCCAAAGGCAGCATCATTGCATTCGTCCGCATGCACTTTGTGCCCAGCAGCAATGTAACACACAAACAGATCAAGAATGCTTTCAAACAAATGCCGGAGACCATGGCCGGCTTGCGCATCAGCAAAGGCATTCTAATAGAAGGTGATGCCAGAATTGAACCCCTCCATCGTCACTTGATAAAGAAGCCTGACTTTGCAAGCAATTCCGTCTTTACCTTCGCAAAAGCGGAAGGTTATGTTTTGATCGCTGTGTATTTATTTGTATGTCTGTGTGTGTGTGTGTGTGTGTATGTTATTCGCATAACTCAAAAAGTATTCAACCGAATTGCATGAAATTTGGTGGGATGATTGGTTATTATACGGGACACATTTGATTAGATTTTGGGAGCAATCGGGTCAAAGGTCAAGGTCAAGGTCACGAAAAGGTCAAAATCGTATTTTTGTTGTTCTGTTCCCTACACTCCCATGCCAAGTACAGAACAGTAGCTGCGGCGAAGGTATGCGCTCTACCGAGTGCCCGTTCTAGTTGTTTTTATTTTTATCTCTTAAAAATAGCTATAATTTATCTTGGTATGCAAAAGCGCATTTTAAAGGGGTTCTCTCTGTTGCAACTCAAATATATATGGCAACAACTGCTTCCAGTGCCAGCAGGAGATGTTAATACCATTTATTTTACCAATCGCAACTGAAACTTTTCTGAATAATTTTGTGCCACTTTCAAAATGACATGCTTCTCCATTTCCTACTTTCACTTTTTTGCAGAAGTTGACAAGGATCATTCTCATCAAGGCAAGTATAATGTATCATTAATTTGGTAAGAGCGTTCAAAGGAATTGAAATGTGAATGAATATCGGTGGTTACAGAGGAGTCTCTTAAGGTAGCATGTTAGTGATAGTGCAATTGTGTTTCATGGTGAGGCACAGGATCGCACGCATAGCTCAGAAGCATTCACCTTTGAGTTTCCGAGTTTGTATTTGATTTATTGACGGAAGAACAACTTCATGCTTGGAAAGTAAGCTGTGACATTGACATCATTGAATGCAGCATCCTTTAGAGGGGATGACAATGTGTAAACCTGCTATCCCATCTATGAGCAATCACATAATTGATGGTAAAGATGCCATTGCACCTTTTGAAAAGACCTTTTTGAAAATAGAAAAGAAAATAGAAAAGAAAAGAAAATAGAAAAGAAAGAAGTTTCTTTTTGAAAAAAATAAAATAGAAGTATGTGTGGTAAAATTTCTGTCACTATACAGGCGGATACACTATACAGGCGAGCCTGGTGTTGGCTTAGCGGTTAGGGTTCCGGCTTGGGATCCCAGGATCCTGGGTTCGAATCCCGATTGATCGCTGAATTAACGCCAAAGGGGTTGACTCAGCCTGTCATCCTTCCGAGGTCGGAAAATTGAGTACCAGTTCACTGGTAATTCCCTGTGTGTCACAAGAGGCGACCAACATGGCTGGTGGCAGGAAGGGCATCCGGCCATAAAACATTGCTTCAAAAAGGGAACCACGGTGCCTGAAAAAGGCCAACCCCTGCTCTGCAGGGAAAAATGGCCTCTAAAAGGTGGTTGGTTATACAGGCGGATACAGCATCAGAAGTACAACAAAAGTATAACAGAAATATGTTGCGACATTTAGATATGAATCTAAATTCTGTTTAGATATGAATTATTAAAATGAGGAAGTGGATCAAGGAGGCATTAACAAAGTGTATGCATTATTTTTCCATGAAACTATGTCTCGATCAAATCCTCAAATTTCCAAATGTTGTCATGTCATGTGCAATAACCAGTAGATAATATCCTATTGATACAAGTTCTTATGCACAGGTCGACGTTACAAGATTCCTCTGACAATTTCATGTGCCGTAAGTTTCTGCATATTGGTGGGAGTCACTGCGGGAGTCTGGGCCTATTTCCGGAAAGTATTAAAAGTAGGAAATCATACAATGGAGCCACAAGAGAAAGCTTTCAATACCCGTGTCAACATGCCAAGCATTCCAAATGGGCAAAAGATGGAGAATATCTATGAACCAAGCATGCAATATCCACAGAAAGTTGAGAATATCTATGAGGTGAGTTCCAAAAATAAATATATACTTATTTCTACCAAATCCCTTACAATTATCCCCATTTTTTGCCTGTGCAGTCATAACTTGAGTCTGTCTTATCATTATAATCCTCTAGTTTTCAAGATGACGACCCACCCCTACTTCATGTTGTTTTTCTTTCCGACTTGTGATGTTTGCTGCTCTCACTGACTCTTTCCTCCAGTTTAGTTGCGGCTTCCTTTGTCCACATTTACTTTGATTGTCTGCTCTTCTTGTCTTCTCACAAACCCATTGTCCACAAATATTCTTCCACCCAACTGTCCTTTTGTCTGTCCTTGTTCAAGGTCTATTCTGTCTGGTGTTTCTTTGTCTCTTCATCTGTATTATTGACATGTTGTTAACATCATGCTTAGAGCAAAGCAATCAAGCATTTTGGAGTTATCATGATTACCGATGTTGAGAAAACTGATTGCCAACCGACCTTTCTAACTCACTTTTGGTTCTCTCCAGCGGAAAATTAGTTTCTAAATATACTTCTGTCGAAACAAGAACTTGTAGAGTTGGTTATTCAATCGTCTTATCAGTATCAGTTTCAGTTTACTTTTCCACTCATGAAGCAAACAAACACAAAATCCAGGAAACATACATCATAAAATGAGAACAGTGGAAGAACCTGAATAAAAGAACGGCTTGTAAAATTTCAGGTCTCTATGACAATAGATTGTGATTAAAAACCTGAAGAGTTAGAAATAAATATTGTGAAATAAGGCACCCATAACACGAATAATGAGGTAGATAAATAGAAGCTAAAACAATAAGGAATGCAAACAGAAAGGAATCCCTTTGAATGAGCTGGTTTGAAAAAGTTTTGTATTAGCATCACAATATCACTCATTATTCAGTTATTACAAGTGATTACGACATCATTTTGTCATATACTGTTGCGGGGTGCAGCCGGGAGGGTTCCAAATTTATCCCACTCCTTAACAACAATTTGTTGCGGGAGGGTCAAGTGCACACGTGCGTGCCGAAGAACAGCGTGATCGAACCCTCACTTTCCCACACCTTATGGATGCCGAGCGGTTTTGCACCGTGTGGAAAGCGGCGTTACCCCACGAGATTTATGGACCTGAGTCTAGCCAAATGCAGTCCCGGATGATGCTAGGCCAATGGAGAAAAGACGTACCGAACAGGTTGGAAGTAAGAACAAAATGTACAGCCTTTTATTTGGAAGGCGCAGAGAAACAGAGACGAAGATTTACGTTAACAATTCTTACCTATCCTAATAAACCCCACTGGCGCCTTCACACTCTGACTCACACTCAGGGAATAACACTCTGGTTAAAGGGCGTACCGATGTACGTGCTGGGATTCCTCACTGGTGACCACGTGGTCTGGTGTGCGCGGCTCGTAGTTCGATCATGACGTGCAGCCTGGATGAGGTAAATTCAGCGCAGGTGGGACGAGCTGCCACGCAGGCAGACAACTTCAGTTCAGGTGAGTCGTGTCGAAAGGCCAACGCTTGCAGGTCAGCCAGATGGCGCAAATGATCGGCGCAGACGCGATGGGTGCCGACGAAGAACACAAAGGCCAAACACGTGTCGTGGGAGATATGAAAAAGCAAGCGAGATCTCGTCGTGGGCGTGGCGAAAGGGGCAAGAGCTCTAGTGTGTCCTCGGTGAAGTCCCAAAAAGCAAGAGAATGATAATCCTGCGCGTGGGCTATTATCAGAACTGGTCACGCCCTTCAAAATGTTCCAGAGCCTCCCATTGGCTGAGGCTTGTCGCATCATGGCGACGGGTTCCCGGCTCGCCATTGGTCACGTGGGCCGTGCTTTTGGCCACGCCTTTCTGCACATTATTAATGACTTCTCCCAGCCACGAAGGCTTGACATCCTGCCTAACTCAACGCATATTTGGTCTTTATTACTACACTATGGGAAAGGCTAATCTTTACATTCAATAAGACATAACTGACTAATGCAGGCTACATGTTGTCGTGCAATTGACTATAGGAGGTCTGCCTTTATGGCACAACTGCAACAATACTTT